>NC_091985.1:17917925-18030425 GCF_044704955.1 Pristiophorus japonicus
AGGGAGGGGGGGGGAAGAGTGGAGGGAGGGGGGGGAAGAGTGGAGGGAGGGGGGGGAAGAGTGGAGGGAGGGGGGGGGAAGAGTGGAGGGAGGGGGGGGGAAGAGTGGAGGGAGGGGGGGGGAAAGAGTGGAGGGAGGGGGGGGAAGAGTGGAGGGGGGGGGGGGAAGAGTGGAGGGAGGGGGGGGGGAAGAGTGGAGGGAGGGGGGGGGGGAAGAGTGGAGGGAGGGGGGGGGAAGAGTGGGAGGGGGGGGGAAGAGTGGGAGGGGGGGGGAAGAGTGGAGGGGGGGGAAGAGTGGAGGGGGGGGAAGAGTGGAGGGGGGGGAAAGAGTGGAGGGGGGGAAGAGTGGAGGGAGGGGGGGGGAAGAGTGGAGGGAGGGGGGGGGAAGAGTGGAGGGAGGGGGGGGGAAGAGTGGAGGGAGGGGGGGGGAAGAGTGGAGGGAGGGGGGGGGGAAGAGTGGAGGGAGGGGGGGGGGAAGAGTGGAGGGAGGGGGGGGGAAGAGTGGAGGGAGGGGGGGGGAAGAGTGGAGGGAGGGGGGGGGAAGAGTGGAGGGAGGGGGGGGGAAGAGTGGAGGGAGGGGGGGGGAAGAGTGGAGGGAGGGGGGGGGAAGAGTGGAGGGAGGGGGGGGGAAGAGTGGAGGGAGGGGGGGGGGAAGAGTGGAGGGAGGGGGGGGGGGGAAGAGTGGAGGGAGGGGGGGGGAAGAGTGGAGGGAGGGGGGGGGGAAGAGTGGAGGGAGGGGGGGGGAAGAGTGGAGGGAGGGGGGGGGAAGAGTGGAGGGAGGGGGGGGGAAGAGTGGAGGGAGGGGGGGAAGAGTGGAGGGAGGGGGGGGGAAGAGTGGAGGGAGGGGGGGGGGAAGAGTGGAGGGAGGGGGGGGAAGAGTGGAGGGAGGGGGGGGGAAGAGTGGAGGGAGGGGGGGGGGAAGAGTGGAGGGGGGGGGGGGGAAGAGTGGAGGGAGGGGGGGGGAAGAGTGGAGGGAGGGGGGGGGAAGAATGGAGGGAGGGGGGGGGGAAGAGTGGAGGGAGGGGGGGGGGAAGAGTGGAGGGAGGGGGGGGGGAAGAGTGGAGGGAGGGGGGGGGGAAGAGTGGAGGGAGGGGGGGGGAAGAGTGGAGGGAGGGGGGGGGAAGAGTGGAGGGAGGGGGGGGGAAGAGTGGAGGGAGGGGGGGGGAAGAGTGGAGGGAGGGGGGGGGAAGAGTGGAGGGAGGGGGGGGAAGAGTGGAGGGAGGGGGGGGAAGAGTGGAGGGAGGGGGGGGAAGAGTGGAGGGAGGGGGGGGGGAAGAGTGGAGGGAGGGGGGGGAAGAGTGGGGGAGGGAGGGGGGGGGGAAGAGTGGAGGGAGGGGGGGGGGAAGAGTGGAGGGAGGGGGGGGAAGAGTGGAGGGAGGGGGGGGGGAAGAGTGGAGGGAGGGGGGGGGGAAGAGTGGAGGGAGGGGGGGGAAGAGTGGAGGGAGGGGGGGGAAGAGTGGAGGGAGGGGGGGGAAGAGTGGAGGGAGGGGGGGGAAGAGAGTGGAGGGAAGGGGGGGGAAGAGAGTGGAGGGAAGGGGGGGGAAGAGAGTGGAGGGAAGGGGGGGAAGAGAGTGGAGGGAAGGGGGGGGAAGAGAGTGGAGGGAAGGGGGGGAAGAGAGTGGAGGGAAGGGGGGGAAGAGAGTGGAGGGAGGGGGGAAGAGAGTGGAGGGAGGGGGGAAGAGAGTGGAGGGAGGGGGGAAGAGAGTGGAGGGAGGGGGGAAGAGAGTGGAGGGAGGGGGGAAGAGAGTGGAGGGAGGGGGGGAGGCTGCTAGGAGGGAGAGGGTGGTGTGAGTGGGGTAAGGTGAGAGAGCAGAGGAGGTGACGGGACTGCGGGTACATAAAGGGGCTGAAGGGCGGTGGGGACCAGGGGCTCAGTGGGTAAAGGGGGGAGGAGACTAATTTGGGATGGGGTAAAGGGGGTGGAAAGGGAGAAAGATGAGAAGAGATAGCGCGCCAAGAGGCGGGCACTGGTGCAATACAACACAACACATCTCAGTGAAAAACAACATGTGAAAGAGTTAAAGCAGTAATTGGAGCAGCGCATTGCTCCCCGCAGACCCCGGGAACTGGGGCGCCGCAGTTTTCCATTCATTGCTGGAGCTGCACGTGATACAATGTAATCAGCACGGAAGTAACCTGCCTCACCCACGCCCAGCATAACCGGACATGTATTACACACACCACAAAACACGTCCCCTGAACTGTAGGGTCAGCCACAAACAGCCTCGGTCACTGAACCCAAGAGTCCACTTGGGACACACACACACGCTCCCACCGTGTTAGAATGAAGAGTCAAACCTGATGGCTTGCTGCATAATGCAGGACCCCCCCCCCCCCCCCCCCAATGCATTTGTTAATATCAGCAGCTATTGGCGCTTTCTCCGCTTAAAGTCCAATTCCACAGCTCGAACCCAAATACACCGACCCATGCCACTGCGGCACGTTTAATTGTAAAACATACCTGCGTCAGTCTCCTTCTCTCTTCTGTTAAATTGCCCGCGGTGGGTTAGCACAAGTACTCCAAGTAGGGACAGCACAAGTACAGGAAGTGTTAAAGACGAGGAAGTTGAGAAAAAGACTGTGGGCTGACGTCAGGGAGCGCTTTCTGTGAGTTTCGCCGGCTTTCCACCAGGGTTGTATTCACATCCTCTGGCACGGCCGCGTGGAATCGGTGCTGCACGGCTGTCCTTCCTATGGTGGCACTCGGTCTGGTTTGTGTGTGGGTTCCAGGCAGTTATTCTTCCATAATGCGTGGGAAGGCAGTCTGAGATAATTGATGCAAATTGTGTTGGGGACCCTTCAGCACATATTGGCACATTGCCAGGGATACCCTGTAAATATTGACACACTCCCAGAGATTCCCCGTAAATACTGACACACTCCTAGAGATAACTTGTAAGTACGATACACTTCTAAAAATACCCTGTAAATACTGACACACTCCTAGAGATACCCTTTAAATACTGACACATTCCCAGAGATACCCTGTAAATACTGATCCACTCCCAGAAATCCCCTGTAAATACTGGCATATTCCCAGAGATACCCTGTAAATACTGACACACTCCCAGAAATACCTTGTAAATACTGACACACACCTGGAGACTTCTGGAATTTTTTGAGGATGTTTTCAGTAGAGTGGACAAGGGAGAACCAGTTGATGTGGTGTATTTAGACTTTCAGAAGGCTTTCGACAAGGTCCCACACAAGAGATTAATGTGCAAAGTTAAAGCACATGGGATTGGGGGTAGTGTGCTGACGTGGATTGAGAACTGGTTGGCAGACAGGAAGCAAAGAGTAGAAGTAAATGGGTACTTTTCAGAATGGCAGGCAGGTTCTGTGCTGTTTACATTGTACATTAATGATTTAGACGAGCGGATTAAATGTAGCATCTCCGAATTTGCGGATGACACTAAGTTGGGTGGCAGTGTGAGCTACGCGGAGGATGCTATGAGGCTGCAGAGTGACTTGGATAGGTTAGGTGAGTGGGCAAATGCATGGCAGATGAAGTATAATGTGGATAAATGTGAGGTTATCCACTTTGGTGGTAAAAACAGAGAGACAGACTATTATCTGAATGGTGACAGATTAGGAAAAGGGGAGGTGCAACAAGACCTGGGTGTCATGGTACATCAGTCATTGAAGGTTGGCATGCAGGTACAGCAGGCGGTTAAGAAAGCAAATGGCATGTTGGCCTTCATAGCGAGGGTATTTGAGTACAGGGGCAGGGAGGTGTTACTACATTTGTACAGGGCCTTGGTGAGGCCACATCTGGAGTATTGTGTACAGTTTTGGTCTCCTAACTTGAGGAAGGACATTCTTGCTATTGAGGGAGTGCAGCGAAGGTTCACCAGACTGATTCCCAGGATGGCGGGACTGACATATCAAGAAAGACTGGATCAACTGGGCTTGTATTCACTGGAGTTCAGAAGAATGAGAGGGGATCTTATAGAAACGTTTAAAATTCTGACGGGTTTAGACAGGTTAGATGCAGGAAGAATGTTCCCAATGTTGGGGAAGTCCAGAAGCAGGGGTCACAGTCTAAGGATAAGGGGTAAGCCATTTAGGACCGAGATGAGGAGAAACTTCTTTACCCAGAGAGTGGTGAACCTATGGAATCCTCTACCACAGAAAGTTGTTGAGGCCAATTCACTAAATATATTCAAAAAGGAGTTAGATGTAGTCCTTACTACTAGGGGGATCAAGGGGTATGGCGAGAAAGCAGGAATGGGGTACTAGAGTTGCATGTTCAGCCATGAACTCATTGAATGGCGGTGCAGGCTTGAGAGGACGAATGGCCTACTCCTGCAGCTATTTTCTATGTTTCTATGTTTCTAGAGATACCCTTTAAATATTGGCACACTCCCAGAGGTCCCCTGTAAATACTGACACATTCCCAGAGATCCCCTGTAAATACTGACACACTCCCAGAGTTACCCTTTAAATACTGGCACACTCTCAGAGATCCCCTGTAAATACTGACACACTCCCAGAGATCCCCTGTAAATACTGACACACTCCTAGAGATCCCCTGTAAATACTGACACACTCCCAGAGATACCCTGTAAATACTGACTCCCTCCCAGAGATCCCCTGTAAATACTGTAACGCTCCCAGAGATACCCTGTAAATACTGACATGCTCCCAGAGATCCCCTGTAAATACTGACACACTCCTAGCGATACCCTTTAAATACTGGCACACTTCTAGAAATACCCTGTAAACACGGACACACTCCTAGAGATACCCTGTAAATACTGGCACACTTCTAGAGATAACCTGTAAATACTGACACACTCCCAGAGATCCCCTGTAAATACTGACACACTCCCAGAGATCCCCTGCAAATACTGACACACTCCCAGAGATACCCTGTAAATACTGACACATTTCCAAAGATCCCCTGTAAATACTGACACATTCCCAGAGATCCCCTGTAAATACTGACACACTCCTAGAGATCCCCTGTAAATACTGACACACTCCCAGAGATACCATGTAAATACTGACACACTCCCAGAGATACCCTGTAAATACCGACACACTCCTAGAGATACCCTGTAAATACCGACACACTCCGAGAGATACCCTGTACATACTGACACACTCCTAGAGATCCCCTGTACATACTGGCACACTCCCAGAGATCCCCTGTAAATACTGGCACACTCCCAGAGATCCCCTGTAAATACTGGCACACTCCCAGAGATCCCCTGTAAATACTGACACACTTCCAACGACCCCCTGTAAATATTGACACATTCCCAGTGAACCCCTGTAAATATTGACACCCTCCCAGGGATCCCCCATAAATATTGACACATTCCTAGGGATCCCCTGAAATTATTGAAACACTCCTAGGGATCCGATGACGAACCTGATTGAATGTTTTAAAGAGGTGAACTAAAGTAGTGGACAGGGGAATGTCAATGGCTGTTATTATCCAACAGGTATTTGATAAAGCCAATCATAAGAAACTCTGAGCTAAAGTTGAAGCTCATGGAATTAAAGGCAAATTGATCTGGTTAGGAGTGGCAGGAGACAGAGAGTATGATAATGGATGGGTGCTTTTATTGGCAGAATGTGACTAGTGGTGTCCCGCAAGGATCTGTGTTAGTGCCTCAACTATTCATCGTATTTATTAACGACTTAGATGATGGGATAGAAAGCCACATATCCAAATTTGCTGATGACTCAAAGATAGGCGGCATTGTAAGCATTATAGACAGAAGCATAAAATTACAAGTGCTATCAATAGATTAAGCGAATGGACCAAATTGTGGCAAATTGATTTCAATGTAGGTAAATGTGACATCATCCACTTTAGACCTAAAAAGGATAGAACAGAATACTTTCCAAATGATGAAAAGCTAGAAACAGTGGAGGTCCAAAGAGACTTAGTGGTCCATGTACATAGATCATTAAAATGTCATGGATAGGTACAGAAAATAATCAAAAGGGCTAACGGAATGGTGGCCTTTATATCTAGAGGACGAGAATATAAGGGGCTAGAAGTTATGCTGCAGATATACAATAAGAACATAAGAAATAGGAGCAGGAGTCGGCTATTTGGCTCCTCGAGCCTGCTCCGCCATTCAATAGGATCATGGCTGATCTGATCTTGGCCTCAACTCCACTTCCCTGCCCACTCCCCATAACCCTTGACTCCCTTATCATTCAAAAATGTGACTATCTCCACTTTAAATATATTCAATGACGCAGCCTCCACAAATCTGGGAAAGAGAATTCCAAAGATTCACGACCCTCCTCATTTCCATTTTAAATGGGCGACCCCTTATTCTGAAATTATGCCCCCTAGTTCTAGATTCCCCCACTAGGGGAAACATCCTCTCTGCATCTATCCTGTCAAGCCCCTTCAGAATTGTATGTTTCTATAAGATCTCTCAATCTTCTAAACTCCAATGAGTATAGACCCAACCTGCTCAACATTTTTTCATAAGACAACTCCTTCATCTCGGGAATTAACCTCGTGAACCTTCTCTGAACAGCCTCCAATGCAAGTATATCCTCTCTTAAATATGGAGACCAAAACTGTACGCAGTACTCCAGGTGTGGCCTCACTAATACCCTGTACAGTTGTAGCAGGACTTTGCAGCTTTTATACTCTATCTCCCTTGCAATAAAGGCCAACATTCCATTTGACTTCCTGATTACTTGCTGCAACTGCTGTAATAGCACAAGAGTCCTGTTATTATCAACCCCACCACCGGGTGTGTACCCGATCTCTTTTATTCCGCCTCAGATAAGTACAAGATCCGACTTGCTGTATTGACTGCATGACATCTGACAGTGGAGCCCGCTGGTGTCTGGTGACCCCAGGCATAAATATATTACAACATCCCCCTTTCAAGATGTTAGTATCAGTCACTTTACAATACAAGACAATCTGGGGCTTTCCACACACGAGTTGATCATCTCAGTTCAACATTAGTTCCAGGTGAATGTTCTAAGTCAGCTGTGACTGAAGGTTGAGGAACAGTTCTGGTGGGAGTGGTAATAATAACATCAGAGACTGAAGGTCCGGGTTCAGGAATGACAACAGAGGCATCTGGTGAATGAACGACAGTTGGTGGGTCACTGACTGGATCTTCCTCAAATGGTTCCAGTTCACCTGTGTGCCGCAGATTTACCTGGTCAACATGTTTTCTGCATGTTTGGCCATTCTTTGAGCACAACAATGAACACTCTGTTACTCTCCTTAGCTGTAACAGTACCAGCGATCCATTTTGGACCTCCACCATAGTTCAGTACAAACACTGGATCATTGACAGAGATATCTCGTGACACAGCAGTACCATCATGATACAATTGCTGACTTTGATGTCTGTTTTCAAAACGATCATTCAAATCAGGATGAACTAGTGAAAGCTTGGTCTTGAGATTTCTCTTTGTCAGTAGTTCAACAGGGGAAACACCAGTAACAGTATGAGGTCTTGTCCTATAACTGAGCAATATACATGATAAACGAGTTTGAAGTGAACCCTGAGTTGCATGTTTCATACTTTATTTGTTTGTTTGAACAGCACACTCTGCTTGACCATTAGAAGCAGATTTGAATGGAGCTGACCTCAATGTCTAATACCATTGAATTTCATGAACTCCTGAAACTCAAGATTGTGAAACAAGATCTGTTGTCACTCACAACAATGTCAGGTAAACCATGAATAGCAAACATGACACGAAGGCTCTCAATAATGGATGTAGATGTAGTGGATGACATAATATTACACTCTATCTACTTTGAATATGCATCCACCACAACAAAAAACATCTTTCCAAGGAATGGACCCGCAAAATCAAAGTGGATCCTCGGCCATGGTTTAGATGGCCACGACCAAAGATTCAACGGAAATTCCGCTGGTACTTTACTTAGCTGCATGCAACTATTACACTGATGGACACATGATTCCAGATCAGAGTCAATTCCAGGCCACCATATATGAGACCTAGCAATGGCTTTCATTATAACAATACCGGGATGAGTGCTATGTAGCTCACGTACAAATCTTTCTCTACCTTTCTTAAGTATGATGACACAATTACCCCACAGTAAACAATCTGACTGAATGAACAGCTCAACCTTGCGACGGGTGTAAGGTTGGTCTCTTCACACATCTCCGTAGTTATATCAGACCAATCACCATTGAGGACACATTTCACAGCCGACAAAATAGGGTCATGGCTGGTCCAGATCCTAACTTGTTGAGCAGTGACAGGAGTTTCATCACTCTCAAAAGCATCCATTACCCACATTCGATCTGCGGGTTGAGGCGTTTTCACATCAGGTGTAGGCAAAGGCAAATGACTCAGTGCATCGGCACAATTCTCAGTACTGGGTCTATGAGGAATAATGTAATTATAGCCAGACAATGTCAATGCCCACCTCCTGCAAGTCGCCTTAGCTCGGCGACGTAGCTCGCCACTTCCTGACCTTCAGATCGCTGGCACATGTAGAACCAATACCTCGCCCTCAGCACGCTCTCCCTCAGGTTAAGATGCTCCCGAACCAGTGTACGCAGCTCCTCATATGACTTATCTGTGAGTTTCACCGGAGCCAGAAGATTCTTCATGAGGTTGTAGGTCGGTGCCCCGCAGACCGTGAGGAGGACCGCTCTCCTTTTTGCAGCGTTTCCTTCTCCGTCCTGCTCGTTGGTTATAAAGTACTGGTCTAGCCATTCGACATAGGCTTCCCAGTCCTCACCCTCTGAGAACTTCTCCAGGATGCCCACAGTTTGCTGCATCTTTGCGTTGGATTTGTGTACTCGTCGCCAGTTGTTGTGTTCCTAACACAGATGAGACTGCACACAGGGAGGTTAAAGTAACAGTGACCTCAGTCTTTATCAAGACACTCCAGAGTCTTAGGGGCCGGCTTATGTACAGTTCTCCCAAGGGATGCTGGGATCCCTTGGGACTTCAGGGGATGCGCTCCCTGGTGGCGGAACATGGGAGTGCATGCTTTACAGATACACAACAGTATTAATACCTTTGTTTTCAGAAAACAATGAAATGAGTGGCTTGTGATCTGTTTCAAGTTCAAAACGGAGACCAAACAGGTACTGATGCATCTTTGTTGCACCATACACACAAGCCAAAGCTTCTTTGTCTTCCATGCTGTAAGCTCTTTCCGCTTTTGATAAATTTCTCGAAGCATACGCAACAGGTTGTAGCTTACCTGACTCATTGGCTTGTTGGAGTATACAGCCAACACCATATGATGAAGCATCACAGGCTAATTAATACAGGACATTTACATGGATCATAATGAGCAAGCAACTTGTTTGAACAAAGCAGTAGTTTTCTCAAAGGCTCCATCTTGAGACATACCCCAGATCCAATTGTTACCTTTTCTGAGGAGCAAATGCAGTGGCTCTGATAAAGTGCTCAATCTGGGTAAGAAATTACCAAAGTAGTTAAGTAGCCCAAGGAACGAACGCAGCTCTGTCACATTCTGAGGTTTGGGTGCATTTTTGATGGCCTTGGTTTTTGAATCAGTCGGCCTGATTCCATCAGCAGAAATCTTCCTACCAAGGAATTCAACTTCACGTGCCATGAAGGCACACTTCGAACATTTCAGCCTGAGTCCCACTTTGTCCAGACGATGAGAACTTCCTCAAGATTGTTCAGATGTTCAGCGGTGTCCCAACCTATGACCAGAATGTTATCTTGGAATATGACAGTTCTAGGAACGGACTTCAGTAGACTCTCCATATTCCTCTGGAATATGGCTGCAGCCGAGCGAATTCCGAAAGGACACCTGTTGTCGACAAGTAGTCCTTTATGGGTGTTGATGCAGGTCAGTTTCTTCGAATTAGCGACGAGTTCCTGTGTCAGGTAGGCCGACATCAGATCTAGCTTAGTGAACGACTTTCCACTAGCTAGAATGGAGAATAGGTCATCAGCCTTTGGTAACGGGTACTGAACCTGTTTCGAGAATCGGTTAATCGTAACCTTGTAGTCTCCGCAAATCCTGACAGTGCCATCGCTCTTCAACACAGGAACAATAGGGCTGGCCCACTCATTGAACTCGACAGGTGATATGACCCCTTCATGTTGAAGTCTGTCAAGCTCAATCTCAATCTTCTCCCTGGGACAGACCGAGCTTTGTGAAAGACAGGCCTTGCATCAGAATCCGCATCTTGGCTCCAGTAAAATTACCAGTGCCAGGCTCAAACAAAGAAGGAAACTTCTTCAACACTTGAGCACAAGAAGTGTCGTCCGCCGAGGACAATGCTTTGACATCACTCCAGTTCAGCTTGATGTTCTCGAGCCAATTCCGACCGAACAGTGTTGGACCATTACCTGGGATCTTGGGTCATGCCATCATACGACACCTTGCCTACTGCATTGCCGATCACAGGTATGAGTTCCTTCGTATAAGTACTTAACTTGGCTTTGACTGGACTCAGCTTAGGCTTCACAGCCTCAGTGTCTCACAGCAATGTCATTTGGGTATGCACTTGAAGTCCCAGAAACTGCAAAGCTATGGGCTCTATTTTCCTCTTTGCCAATTTTGGCACCCAGGAGGATGTACAGCCGATTTTTTTGTGCCTGATTGTGCCAAAAAAAATACAACTTTCACCAAGGTAAAATATAATTTTGGTGCTGCTGTACTGTTCCATTCACCTTCTGTGTTTCATATACAAGGACCCCCAGGTCTCTCTGTACTGCAGCACTTTGCAATTTTTCTCCATTTAAATTATAATTTACTTTTCTATTTTTTCTGCCAAAGTGGATAACCTCACATTTTCCAACATTATACTCCATCTGCCAATTTTTTGTCTACTCACTTAGCCTGTCTATATCCCTTCGCAGATATTTTGTATCCTCCTCAAAAATTGCTTTCCGACCCATCTTTGTATCATCAGCAAACTTGACTACATTAAACTCAGTCTCTTCATCCAAGTCATTAATATAGATTGTAAATAGTTGAGGATCCAGCACCAATCCCTGCGGCACCCCACTTGTTATTGTTTGCCAACCGGAAAATGACCCGTTTATCCCGACTCTCTGTTTTCCATTAGTTAGCCAATCCTCTCTCCTTGCTAATACTTTACTCCCAACCCTGTGAACTTTTATCTTGTGCAGTAACTTTTTATGTGGCACCTTAGCGAACGCCTTCTGGAAATCCAAATACACCACATCCACTGGTTCCCCCTTATCCACCCTGCTCGTTACATCTTCAAAGAACTTCAGCAAATTTGCCAAACATGATTTTCCTTTCATAAAACCATGTTGACTCTGCTTGATTGAATTATGCTTTTCCAAATGTCCTGGGACTGCTTCCTTAATATTAGCCTCCAGCATTTTCCAAACTTTTCAGAATGGCAGGCAGTGACTAGTGGGGTACCGCAAGGTTCTGTGCTGGGGCCCCAGCTGTTTACATTGTATATTAATGATTTGGACGAGGGGATTAAATGTAGTATCTCCAAATTTGCGGATGACACTAAGTTCGGTGGCAGTGTGAGCTGCGAGGAGGATGCTATAAGGCTGCAGAGTGACTTGGATAGGTTAGGTGAGTGGGCAAATGCATGGCAGATGAAGTATAATGTGGATAAATGTGACGTTATCCACTTTGGTGGTAAAAATAGAGAGACAGACTATTATCTGAATGGTGACAGATTAGGAAAAGGGGAGGTGCAACGAGACCTGGGTGTCATGGTACATCAGTCATTGAAGGTTGGCATGCAGGTACAGCAGGCGGTTAAGAAAGCAAATGGCATGTTGGCCTTCATAGCGAGGGGATTTGAGTACAGGGGCAGGGAGGTGTTGCTACAGTTGTACAGGGCCTTGATGAGGCCACACCTGGAGTATTGTGTACAGTTTTGGTCTCCTAACTTGAGGAAGGACATTCTTGCTATTGAAGGAGTGCAGCGAAGGTTCACCAGACTGATTCCCGGGATGGCGGGACTGGATCAACTGGGCTTGTATTCACTGGAGTTCAGAAGAATGAGAGGGGATCTCATAGAAACATTTAAAATTCTGACGGGTTTAGATAGGTTAGAAGCAGGAAGAATGTTACCAATGTTGGGAAAGTCCAGAACCAGGGGTCACAGTCTAAGGATAAGAGGTAAGCCATTTAGGACCGAGATGAGGAGAAACTTCTTCACCCAGAGAGTGGTGAACCTGTGGAATTCTCTACCACAGAAAGTTGCTGAGGCCAATTCACTAAATATATTCAAAAAGGATTTAGATGTAGTCCTTACTACTAAGGGGATCAAGAGGTATGGCGAGAAAGCAGGAATGGGGTACTGAGGTTGCATGTTCAGCCATGAACTCATTGAATGGCGGTGCAGGCTCGAAGGGCCGAATGGCCTACTACTGCACCTATTTTCTATGTTTCTATGTCAGATGTTAGGCTAACTGGTCTATGGTTTCCTGCTTTTTGTCTGCCTCTTATTTTAAATAGGGGCGTTTTCCAATCCGCTGGACTTGTCCACCTTTAGTCCCATTATTCTACCGAGTACTCATCATAGGTAGTCCCTCGAAATGAGGATGATTTGCTTCCACGCCAAAAAGGAATGAGTTCACAGGTGTTTCAATGAAGGACCTAATATTCCAGATCCCGAACTTACATCTTGGAGGGTGTAAGATACCTGTGCATGGATTTTTTTAACGTGGGGTGGCCATTGCACACCAGCCACCACATGGGCTTGACCGAGCTAGGTCTTGGTCCAGTGGCAAAGATTATCCAAGACGACTGGAGACCAGCTCTGCTGCACGGACCGAGCTCGCACACACATATCACAGTGTGGACTGGCTCGTGCTGCCCCTGGGCCCTTGCCCCTTCTGGGCCCCAGATTCACGCCTCTCCTGGGCCCTGGTCACTTCCTTCTACAATCTCTAGCTGCTCCTTCGCCTCTCCTGCTGTGCCTGCTCGCCCTCCTGCAGTGATATGTCGCTGCACGCTGCTCCCTCTGATGGCCCCGGCCTGCTGATGGTCATGCAGGCCAGGACCGGGCCGATTCCCGGGCTGGGCCACCACACGCTGCTCCCTCTGATGGTCCCGTCCTGCTGATGGTCATGCAGGCCAGGACCGGGCCGATTCCCGGGCTGGGCCACCACACGCTGCTCCCTCTGATGGCCCCGTCCTGCTGATGGTCATGCAGGCCAGGACCGGGCCGATTCCTGGGCTGGGCCACCACACGCTGCTCCCTCTAAGTCTACCGAGTACTATTACTTTAGTGATAGTGATTGTATTAAGCTCCTCCCTCCCTATAGCGCCTTGATTATCCACTATTGGGATGTTTTTAGTGTCTTCTACGTGAAGACCGATACAAAATATTTGTTCAATGTCTCTGCCATTTCCCTATTCTCCATTATTAATTCCCCAGTCTCATCCTCTAGGGGACCAACATTTACTTTAGCCACTCTTTTCCTTTTTATGTACCTGTAGAAACTCTTACTATCTGTTTTTATATTCCGTGCTAGTTTATTTCATAATCTATCTTCCCTCTCTTTATCATTTTTTTAGTCGTTCTTTGCTGGCTTTTAAAAGTTTCCCAATCCTCTGGCCTCCCACTAGTCTTGGCCACATTGTATGTCCGTGCTTTCAATTTGATACCACCCCTTATTTCCTTAGTTAGCCATAGATAGTTATCCCTTCTCTTACAGTCTTTCCTTCTCATTGGGATATATTCTTGTTGCAAGTTATGAAATAGCTCCTTAACTGTCTGCCACTGCTCATCAACCATCCCATACTTTAATCTATTTTCCCAGTTCACTTTAGCTAACTCTGCCCTCATACCTTTGTAGTCTCCTTTATTTAAGATTAGGACACTGGTAGAGATTCAACTTTCTCACGCTCCAACTGAATTTGAAATTCAACCATGTTATGGTCTCTCATTCCTAGAGGATCCTTTACTAGGAGATCATTTATTAATCCTGTTTCATTACACAGTACCAGATCTAAGATAGCCTGCTCCCTGGTTGGTTCAGCAATGTACTGTTCAAGGAAACTATCCCGGATACACTCTATGAACGCTTCCTCAAGACTGCCCTGGCCAATTTGCTTTGTCCAGTCAATATGAAGGTTAAAATCACCCATGATTATTGCCCATCCTTTTTTACAAGCCTCCATTATTTCTTGATTTATACTCCATCCAAAAGCGTAGCTACTGTTAGGGGGCCTATAGACTACGCCCACCAGCGACTTTTTCCCCTTATTATTCCTTATCTCCACCCAATGCAAGTATATCCCTCCTTAAATAAGGAGACAAAAACTGTACACAGTACTGAAGTTGCATGTTCAGCCATGAACTCATTGAATGGCGGTGCAGGCTCGAAGGGCCGAATAGCCTACTCCTGCACCTATTTTCTATTTTTTCTATGTTTCTATGTTTCTACTCCAGGTGTGGTCTCACCAACGGCCTATACAGTTGTAGCAATAAAGGCCAACATTTCATTTGCCTTCCTAATTACTTGATGTACTTGCATGCTAACTTTTTGTGTTTCATGTACAAGGACCCCTATATCCCTCTGTACCGCAGCATTTTGTAATCTCTCCCCATTTAAATAATAATTTCCTTGCTTATTTGTTCTGCCAAATTCTGGATAACCTCACATTTTCCCACATTATATTCCATCTGCCAAATTTTAGCCCACTCACTTAGCCTATCTATATCCCTTTCCAGATTATTTGCATCCTCCACACAACTTGCTTTCCCACCTATCTTTGTATCATCAGCAAATGTGGCTACATTACATTCAGTCCCTTCATCCAAGTCATTAATATAGATTGTAAATAGTTGAGGCCCCAGCACTGATCCCCATAGCATCCCATTAGTTACAATTTGCCAACCTGAAAATGACCCATTTATCCCGACTCTCTGTTTCCTGTTAGTTAGCCAATCCTCTATCCATGCTATTATATTACCCCCAACCCCATGAGCTCTTATCTTGTGCAGTAACCTTTTATGTGGCACCTTATTGAATGCTTTCTGGAAATCCAAATACATGACATCTACTAGTTCCCCTGTATCCACCCTGCTCGTTACATCCTCAAAGAACTCCAGCAAATTTGTCAGACATGATTTCCCTTTCATAAAACCATACTGACTCTGCTTGACTGTATTATGATTTTCTAAATGTTCTGCTATTACTTCCTTAATAATAGACTCCAGCATTTTCCCAATGACAGATGTTAGGCTAACTGGTCTATAGTTTCCTGCTTTCTGTCTCCCTCCTTTCTTAAATAGGGACGTTACATTTGTGGTTTTCCAATCCGCTGGGACCATCCCAGAATCCAGGGAATTTTGGTAGTTTACAACCAATGCATCCACTATCTCTACAGCCACTTCTTTTAAGACCTTAGGATGCAGGCCATCAAGTCCAAGGGACTTGTCCATCTTTAGTCCCATTAGTTTGCCTAGTACTTTTTCTCTAGAGATAGTGATTGTTTTAAGTTCCCCCCTCCCAATAGCCCCTTGATTATCAATTATTAGGATGCTTTTAGTGTCTTCTACCATGAAGACGGATACAAAATATTTGTTCAAAGTCTCTGGCAATTCCCTGTTCCCCATTATTGATTCCCCAGTCTCATCCTCTAAGGGACCAATGTCTACTTCAGCTCCTCTCTTCCTTTGTATATACCTGCAGAAGCTCTTACTGTTTTTCTATTTCTTGTTAGTTTACTCATAATCTATGTTCTCTCTCTTTATTATTTTTTTAGTCATCCTTTGCCCAATCTTCTGGCCTTCCACTAATCATCGCAAAATTATATGCCTTTGTTTTCAATTTGATACCAACCTTTATTTCTTTGGTTAGCCATGGATGGTTCATCTTTCCGTTAGAATCTTTGTTTCTCACTGGAATATATCTTTGCTGAGAGTTATGAAATATCTGCTTAAATGTTTGCCACTGCTTATCTACCATCGTATCCTTTAATCTACTTTCCAAGTCCACTTTAACCAACTCTGCCTTCATACCTTTATAATTGCCTTTATTTAAGTTCAGGTCACGAGTTTGAGATCTAACTGTCTCACCCTCAAACTGAATTTGAAATTTTACCATGCTATGATCACTCTTCCCAAGAGGATCCTTTACTATGAGATCATTAATTAATCCAGTCTCATTACACAATACCAGATCTAAAATAGTCTGCTCCCTACATGGTTCCATAACGTATTGTTCCAAGAAACCATTCGGATACACACTATGAACTCTTCCTCAAGGCTACCATTGCTAATTTGATTTGTCCAATCAATACGAAGATGATATTCACCATGATTATTGCCGGAGCTTTCTTACAAGCCTCCATTGTTGCTTGATTTATACTCTGTCCTACAGTGTAGCTACTGTTAGGGGGCCTATAGACTACTCCCATCAGTGACTTATTTCCCTTATTTTTTCTTATCTCCACCCAAACTGATTCTAAATCTTGATCTTTTGAGCCAATATCATTTCTCACTACTGCACTGATCTCACCCTTTATTAACAATAGGGATGGACAATAAATGCTGGCCTTGCCAGCGATGCCCACATCCTGGAACAAATTTTTAAAAATGTGCTCAGATGCTGATGCCCTCTTTCCTGTGCAGCATCAGATAGTTGCAGAGAAGGTTGGTGTTGTTGTTGGTGCTGCTGGTGCTCCTGGTACTACTGGTGTACTACTGGGGCTGGCCGGGGTCCAATTCTGAGGACCAAGGTGAGACAACATTAATGACACCCATGTTGATGGAATAGATGGCAGGTGAAGTACAGATGACAGAAACATTCTGTCAATGGTGAGAGAGTTGTTCCAATGAGATGACACTGCATGGAGACTTGGCTGGAAACACATGCAGCCCGCAGAATCTGCCTGAGGAAAGTGATCATCTGTCAGGTGGGAGCTTTTACTGTATATTTTATGTTGTCAAGGAATCAGCTGGAGCAATGGCCACGGAACTCCCCCCTCAGGTTGACAGGCATGGTTCCCGAGCTGCGTGAATCCCGTGGCCATGCAGGGAAATTTAAAAAGTAAGTGAAGAAAAGCTTCGAATTGGCTGTAAACCACCTAATAATGATTTCAATTGGGTCGCTGGTCGGGTCGGCTTGCGATGATTGATGTGCCTGAGAGTGAGATGACAGTGGGTTCACGACCTGCTGTCAAACATAACAATTTTTCCACCTGACCCGGTACCGATCGCGCCCGCTACCACTCTGGGAAATTCCAGCCATTGTTTCGGCTGTTCTAAATTCAGCAAATCTAATCTGCACCACTGACTTATAATCAATCACAGAGCAGTTACATGTTGTTCAATGGGATGGTGCCGGGCACCCAATCTGTGAAGGTTTTATTCTCAGATTGTGAACAATGGTCACAAACAACCTTCCGGATATAAAAGGGTTCAGAGGGTCTAGTAAAAAGGAGGAACTGAGGGAAATCCTTATTAGTCGGGAAATTGTGTTGGGGAAATTGATGGGATTGAAGGCCGATAAATCCCCAGGGCCTGATGGTCTGCATCCCGGAGTACTTAAGGAAGTGGCCCTAGAAATAGTGGATGCATTGGTGATCATTTTCCATCAGTCTATCGACTCTGGATCAGTTCCTATGGACTGGAGGGTAGCTAATGTAACATCACTTTTTAAAAAAGGAGGGAGAGAGAAAACGGGTAATTATAGACCAGTTAGCCTGACATCAGTAGTGGGGAAAATGTTGGAATCAATCATTAAGGATGAAATAGCAGCGCGTTTGGAAAGCAGTGACAGGATCGGTCCAAGTCAGCATGGATTTATGAAAGGGAAATCATGCTTGATGAATCTTCTAGAATTTTTTGAGGCTGTAACTAGCTGAGTGGGTAAGGGAGAACCAGTGGATGTGGTGTATTTGGACTTTCAAAAGGCTTTTGACAAGGTTCTGCACAAGAGATTGGTGTGCAAAATCAAAGCACATGGTATTAGGGGTAATGTACTGACGTGGATAGAGAACTGGTTGGCAGACAGGAAGAAGAGAGTCGGGATAAACGGGTCCTTTTCAGAATGGCAGGCAGTGGCTAGTGGAGTGCCGAAGGGCTCAGTGCTGGGACCCCAGCTCTTTGCAATATACATTAACAATTTAGATGAAGGATTTGAGTGTAATATCTCCAAGTTTGCGGATGACACTAAACTGGGTGGCAGTGTGAGCTATGAGGAGGACACTAAGAGGCTACAGGGTGACTTGTTATAGGTTCGGTGAGTGGGCAAATGCATGACAAATGCAGTATAATGTGGATAAATGTGAAGTTATCCATTTTGGGGGCAAAAACACGAAGGCAGAATATTATCTGAATGGCGGCAGATTAGGAATAGGGGAGGTGCAACGAGATCTGTGTGTCATGGTTCATCAGTCACTGAAAGTGGGCATGCAGGTACAACAGGCGGTGAAGAAGGCCTTCATAGCTAGGGGATTTGAGTATAGGAGCAGGGAGGTCTTACTGCAGTTGTACAGGGCCTTAGTGAGGCCTCACCTGGAATATTGTGTTCAGTTTTGGTCTCCTAATCTGAGGAAGGACATTCTTGCTATTGAAGGAGTTCAGCGAAGGTTCACCAGACTGATTCCAGGGATGGCTGGACTGTCATATGAGGAGAGACTAGATCAACTGGGCCTTTACTCACTTAGAAGGATGAGAAGGGATCTCATAGAAATGTATAAGATTCTGACGAGACTGGACAGGTTAGATGCGAGAAGAATATTCCCGATGTTGGGGAAGTCCAGAACCAGGGGACATAGTCTTAGGATAAGGGGTAGGCCATTCAGGACTAAGATGAGGAGAAACTTCTTCACTCAGAGAGTTGTTAACCTGTGGAATTCCCTGCCGCAGAGAGTGTTGATGCCAGTTCATTGGATATATTTAAGAGGGAGTTAGATATGACCCTTACGGCTAAGGGGATCAAGGGGTATGGAGAAAAAGCAGGAAAGGGGTACTGAAGGAATGATCAGCCATGATCTTGTTGAATGGAGGTGCAGACTCGAAGGGCTGAATGGCCTACTCCTATTTTCTATGTTTCTATGTTTACCAGTAGATCCACCAGATAACTGCCACACTCTCTCACATTTACCAGTGGATCACCAGATAACTGCCCCACTCTCCCACATTTACTGGTAGAGCCATAGAATCATAGAATGTACAGCACAAGAGGAGGCCATTCAGTCCACCACTCCTATGGCAAGTCTTTGAAAGAACTATCCACTTAGTCCCAATCCCCTACCCTTTCCTCATACCCTATTCATTTTTTCTTCATCAAATATATTCTGTTTTAAAAGTTATTATGAATTCTGCTTCCACCACTGATTCTGATATGGTATTCCATGTCCTAACAATCACCTGTGTAGGAAAAAATCTAGCCCTCCTTTCAATCTTTTATTGATGATTTTAAACTTATGCCCTTGAGTTAATAAGTCAGTAAGGAGATTTTTTTACCTATTTATCTTATCAAAACCCATTATATTTTGGAACATCTCTATCAGATCTCCTCATGACTTTCCCTGTTCGAATGAAAACAGACTTTGTTTCTCTCGTCACTTCTCATTAATAAAGCCTATTATTTCTGACATTTTCTTAATGAATCTTTTCTTCACCTTCTCCATGATCTTGGCATGCTTCCTAATGTAAGGTGCCCAAAACTAGATAGAGTATTCTCGGCAAAGCCTTACCAATGGTTTGTACAGGTTTAGTATTACCTTTTTGCTCTTGAAACCAAGAGAACTCAGTCCTCGTTTTGTACATCTTATTACATGGGTAGTTCAGTTTGAATTACATAGAATTGGCTCAGTGACAGGAAGCAAAGGGTGGTGGTGGAAGGATATATTTTAGACTGGGAGGTGGTTTGAAGTGGTGTTCCCCAAGGGTAGTTTTGAGTTCATTACTCTTTTCAATTTTTTATAAACGGCCTAGACTCGGCTACAAGGAGCAGCATTATTCAGTTTGCAGATGATATAAAATTTGGCAAAGTAGCAGATAGTGATGAAAGGAAAGAAAGACTTGCATTTATATAGTGTCATTCATGACCACCGGATGTCTCAAAGCGCTTTACAACAAATTAGGGTACTTTTGGAGAGTAGTCACTGTTGTAATGTGGGAAACGCAGCAGCCAATTTGCACACAGCAAACTCCCACAAACAGCAATGTGATAATGACCAGATAATCTGTTTTTGTTATGTTGATTGAGGGATAAATATTGGTCAGGCCAGGATAAGGATAGTGATCGGCTTCAGGATGAACTAGACAGAATGGCGAAATGGGCATAAGCATGGCAAGTGGAGTGCAAGGTGGTGAAGTGTGAAGTGATGCACTTTGGGAGGACTAATATGAAAAGGCAGTATACCATGGGCCGATTTTGATCAAGGCCTCCTCCCGCCCAAGTGCCACCCAAAGTGAGGTACCGGACAGTACTTTGGGCGGGATATTCATCGCCGAGGTCCCTCGAAGGTCGGCGGGTGGCAAATGGACGACATACGCCGCCAATCGCGGCGGCAGCGAGAGGGAGCTCTCATTCTCAGCGGCAGAGGCGCTTGCCGCCCAAGTGCCGCCAAGGATGGAGTCGGGCCCACGGAGGGTCGAAACAGCTGGAAAAAAAATCAGCAGTAAAAAATAAAAAAACTATTGGAAGACCTTCAGGGGACCCCATCCAGGTAAGTCGCTGTGGAAAAAAATATACAAAATGTTCACTAACTTTTTTTCAGGTTCTTCACACTTACCGTCGGGGGCAGACCAGCTTCCTCACAGCAGTCCACCCCCGTTCTGGTACTGACTCCCGCCGACTCCCGCCCGCATCAATATGGGAGCTCGGTGGGCGGGAGTTCAGTTGCGCCACTCGGCCATCTGCTGACGTCAGCAGGCGGTTCCCGGATGTCATGTATGTAACCATCATACAACTGTAACCTACATGTAACTGTAACCTTCATGTAACCACTGCACACTGTACATATATCCTAGAAATGTACACCTTGACCACAGGGGTGAACTTGTGGGAGACACTCCTCACCTGGGCATTCAGGTATTTAAAGGGAGGTCCCACGCAGGGTCAAGACTTCTTGGTCCTGGGAATAAAGGTTAAGGTCACGTAGTGACTGTGTCTGCAGTACATGCCTCGTGTGATTTTGTAGCAAGGTGCAGGGACACCACATTTGGCGACGAGAAACGGGAACCACCGGACCACAAGGATGGCCACCGGCAGCAAAGAGGAACGTTACTGTGTGGGTGAGGACTGGGACGATTTTGTGGAGAGACTCCAGCAGAGCTTTGTCACGAAGGACTGGCTGGGAGCGGCAGCGGCTGACAAGCGGAGGGCGCATCTACTGACTAGCTGCGGACCAAAGACGTATGCGCTGATGAAAGACCTGCTCGCACCCTAGAAACCGGCGGACAAGTCCTTTGAACAGCTCAGCCAGCTGATCAGTGAGCATCTCAAACCGGCGAGTAGCGTACACATGGCCCAGCACCGGTTCTATACACACCGGCGTCGGGAGGGACAATACATCTCGGACTTTGTTGCGGACCTGCGGCACTTGGCCAGCCTCTGTAAGTTCACAGACGCCTGCAGGGGGGAGATGTTAAGGGATTTCTTCATTGAGGGCATTAGTCATGCCGGCATTTTCAGGAAGCTCATAGAGACCAAGGACTTGACTTTAGAAAGAGCGGCGTTGATAGCTCAAACCTTCATGGCAGGGGAAGAGGAGACCAAGCTAATTTACGCATGCAGCCCTGGTTCCAACGTGGCGATGGACCAGGGAGTTAACATGGTGAACACGGCTCGGGACCCCGCAGGCAGGCAGGGCATTTCGAAACCGCCCAGGCAGCAACAGACTCTAGGGTGGGCCTGCAAGAGGGACAATGGAAAGAGGATCTGCAATTCACGCCATCACGAGGAACAATGTGTCCCGTGATGGGACCATTGACACCCACCATCAGAGTGCTTAGAAACAACCAAATGGACAATCAGAGAGGAATGTCTGGTAACAGTCCTTTTGTTAACAACAATCTCAACTCATGCTGGAGGTGCGAGGGTAGACATACTGCGAAAAGCTGCAGGTTCCAGCAATTTATCTGTAGGAATTGTAACGTCAGTGGACATTTGGCCAGGATGTGCATAAAAGCTGTAGCAAGGCTAATCTATGAGACAGAGGAACCAGACGAGGCGTCTGCAATGCAGAATGATGCTCGGGGCAAAACTATGGATGCTGAGGTTCAGCGGATTCACGTCCACAGCTCATACACCAAAACGCCACCCATGATGATGAAAGTTTTATTGAATGGCATCCGGTGCGCATAGAGCTGGACACAGGAGCCAGCCAGTCACTTATGAGCACCCAACAATTTGAGAGACTATAGCCACACAGAGCTAGCAGGCCCAAACTGGAACGCATTGACACGCAGCTACGAACGTACACCAAAGAGATCATCCCAGTGCTAGGCAGTGCAAACTTGGTGGTAACACATAATGGATCACAGAACCGGCTGCCACTCTGGATTGTCCCGGGAAATGGTCCCGCGCTTTTGGGGAGGAGCTGGCTAGCCGAGATGAACTGGAAATGGGGGTATGTGCACGCCATTTCATCTGTGGAGTGAAGTTCATGCTCGCAGGTCCTACAAAAATTCGGGTCACTGTTTCAACCCGGTGTTGGAACTTTCAAGGGCACCAAAGTAGTGATACGCATCACCCCGGACGCCAGACCAGTGCACCACAAAGCCAGAGCCGTGCCGTATGTGATGCGTGAGAAAATTGAAAATGAATTGGACAGGCTGCTAAGAGAGGGCATAATTTCGCCCGTGGAATTCAGTGACTGGGCAAGCCCCATCGTTCCTGTCCTTAAAGCAGTTGGCTCGGTCAGGATTTGTGACGACTACAAGGCCACCATCAACCATGTGTCACTTCAGGACCAATACCTGCTCCCGAGAGCGGAGGACCTTTTTGCCACGCTGGCAGGTGGCAAGCTGTTCACTAAGTTGGACCTCACTTCGGCCTACATGACTCAGGAACTGGCTGAAGAATCCAAGCTTCTGACCACCATCATGGCGCACAAGGGGTTATTTATCTGCAACAGGTATCTGTTTGGCATTCGTTCGGTGGCTGCTATCTTTCAGAGGAATATGGAAAGCCTGCTCAAATCCATTCCTGGAACAATCGTATTCTAATAACGGGTCGAGACACCGAGGAACACCTCCACAACCTGGAGGAGGTGCTACGCCGATTGGACCGGGTAGGCTTGCGGCTGAAAAAGGCCAAGTGTGTGTTTTTGGCCCCAGAGGTCAAGTTTTGGGCAGGAGGGTTGCCACAGACGGGATCTGACCCACTGAATCTAAAACAGAGGCGACCCGTCATGCACCCAGGCCCGGCAACACATCGGAGTTGCGATCATTCCTGGACTTTTGAACTATTTCGGGAACTTTCTGCCGAACTTAAGCACATTGTTGGAGCCGTTACACGTGCTCCTGCGTAAAGGTTGTGAATGGTTTTGGGGGGACTGTCAAGAACGGGCTTTCAATAGGGAGAGGAACCTGCTTTGTTCTAACAAGCTGTTGGCCTTGTACGACCCCTAAAAAAACTGGTTTTAACGTGTGCTACATCATCCTATGGGGCTGGGCACGTGTTGCAGCAGGGTAATGATGAAGGCCGACTCCAACCAGTGGCTTATGCCTCCAGGTCGCTCTCCCAGGCAGAGCGTGGATACGGCATGGTCGAAAAGGAAGCACTTGCTTGTGTTTACGGGGTGAAAAAGATGCACCAGTACCTTTTCGGTAGACAGTTCGAGTTAGAAACGGACCACAAGCCGTTAACATCCCTGTTGTCCAACAGCAAGGCTGTCAATGCCAATGCATCAGCTCGCATACAGCGATGGGCTCTCATGCTGGCTGTGTATGACTACACCATACGGCACCGGCCAGGCACCGAAAATTGCGCTGACGCGCTCAGCAGGCTCCCACTGGCCACCATGGAAGGGGCATCGGAGCAAAGCGCTGAGATGGTCATGGCCTTTGAGGCTTTTGACACCGCAGGCTCCCCTATCACAGCCCGCCAGATCAAAATCTGGACCAACAGAGACCCCCTTCTGTCCATGATAAAGAAATGTGTTCTGACTGGGGATTGGGCGCCCGCACATGGGGCGTGCCCCGAGGAGGTCAGACCGCTTCACAGACGGATGGATGAGCTCTCCATGCAAGCCGCCTGCTATGGGGCAGCTGGGTAGTCATGCCCCAAAAAGGAAGGGAAGCATTCATCAGGGAACTCTACAGCGAGCACCCTGACATTGACCACAGGGGTGAACTTGTGGGAGACACTCTTCACCTGGGCATTCAGGTATTTAAAGGGAGGTCCCACGCAGGGTCATCGCTTCTTGGTCCTTGGAATAAAGGTTAAGGTCACGTAGTGACTGTATCTGCAGTACATGCCTCGTGTGATTTTGTAGCAAGGTGCAGGGACACCACACTGGCGGTTCTCCCCTCCCGCCCAATCCAGGCCACCTCTAGAGGACTGTCGGCGGCAGTGGGGGGGTGAGTTGATGAATTTCGGCCCCTATATATAAATGTACGATTTTGAAAGGTGTAGATGAGCAAGGAGATGCAAAATCCTTAAAGGTGGCAGGTTTAAGTTGATAGGGTGTTTAAAAAAGTATATGGGTTACTTGGGTTTAAAGGTAGAGGAATATAACATGAAAGCAAAGAGACCATGTTAGAATTTTATAAATCACTGGTTAGGCCTCAGATGAGTATTGTGGACAAGTCTGGGCAGCACACTTCAGGAAAGATGTAAAGGCCTTAGAAAGGGTACAGAGGAGGTTTACCAGGATGTTACCAAGGATAAGGGACTTCCATTATGAGGAGCGGTTGGAAAAGTTAAAACTGTTCTCCTTGGAACAGAGAAGGTTAAGAGATGATCTAATAGAGGTTTTCAAAATGATGAGAGGTTTTGATAGGGTAGATAGAGAAAAATTATTCCTTCTGGCAAGTGAGTCAATAACCAGGGGTCATAGATTCAAAATCATCGACCAAAGATCTAGATGAGGAGAAATGTTTTCACTCAGAGGGGAAAGGTGATGGAAGCTGATCCCATGAATTTTAAAAGGGAATTGGACATGTGTTTGAGGATGAGGAACTTACAGGGTTATGGACAAAAAATGGGAGGTGTGGGACTAAGCATGACTGCTCTTTGAAAGAGGCAGCATAGAAATGACAGGCCAAATGGCCTCCTTCTGTGCTGTAAGTTTCTACAATTCTATAAATGAATCACAACAACAAAGAAGGAGGCCATTTGGCCCATCATGCCGATGCCAGCACTCCATAAGAGCTACCAATTAGTCCCACTCCACTGCTCTTTACCATAGCCAGGGACAGATTAAGGGTGGGAGGGCAAATAGGGCCCGAGCCTAGAGTGGGGCCCATACAGGGTCAGATTAAGGATAAGGGTAACCAGTAGTGATAGAAGTAACGTAGCAAGAATGGAGCGAAGCCGCGAGGGTTCAGGTGCATGCTATTCTCAACTTGATGTAAACAGACTCTAGATGCCCTTTTTCTAGAGATGCATTCTACTCACAAATCAGGGGCGAAAAAAAGGAAAGAGCACCAGCTACACAAGGACCAAAAGAGACAAGAAGTAGTTAAACTTTTTCCAACTAAAAACTCAAGATCGTGAAGATGAAGGCCAAGATGATGCTGTGCAGTCAACTTCAACAATAAAATCACTGGTGGCACCGGACCTGGAGTTGGCCGAGTTGGAGCTCCAAGTCCAAAAAGTTGAAGAAGATGAAAACCAACTGATGCATACTGAGCTGAAAAAGGCGCAACTTACGAGTGACATTGGGCTGTGCGGAGACAATATCTCAGAAGATATGCAAAGCCATTGGATTGCAAAAGATGCCAGAGTGGGCTGTCTTGTATGATAACATTTCTCTGTGAACGAGGTCTTTCATTGGGAGGCAGAGACTAATTCATTGGGTCTTCAAATAATGGTAAATATCTGGGTGTGTTGGAGGTTCTCGCAAACTACAATGCATTTCTTGCTGAACACATCAAGTGGTTCACCAACAAAGGCAAATATAGAAATATAGAAAATAGGTGCAGGAGTAGGCCATTCGGCCCTTCGAGCCTGCACCACCATTCAATATGATCATGGCGGATCATGCAACTTCGGTACCCCATTCCTGCTTTCTCTCCATATCCCCTGATCCCTTTAGCCGTAAGGGTCACATCTAACTCCCTTTTGAATATATCTAACGAACTGGCCTCAACAACTTTCTGTGGTAGAGAATTCCACAGGTTCACAATTCTCTGAGTGAAGAAGTTTCTCCTCATCTTGGTCCTAAATGGCTTACCCCTTATCCTTAGACTGTGTCCCCTGGTTCTGGACTTCCCCAACATCGGGAACATTCTTCCTGCATCTAACTTGTCCAATCCCGTTAGAATTTTAAATGTTTCTATGAGATCCCCTCTCATTCTTCTAAATTCCAGTGAATATAAGCCTAGCCGATCCAGTCTTTTTTCATATGTCATGCCATCCCGGGAATCAATCTGGTGAACCTTCGCTGCACTCCCTCAATAGCAAGAATGTCCTTTCTCAGATTAGGAGACTAAAACTGTACACAATATTCAAGATGTGGCCTCACCAAGGCCCTATACAACTGCAGGAAGACCTCCGTGCTCCTATACTCAAATCCTCTCACTAGGAAGGCAAACATGCCATTTGCCTTCTTCACCGCCTGCTGTACCTGCATGCCAACTTTCAATGATGTACCATTTCACCCAGGTCTCATTGCACCTCCCCTTTTCCTAATCTGTCACCACTCAGATAATACTCTGCCTTCCTGTTTTTACCATCAAAGTGGATAACTTCACATTTATCTACATTATACTGCATCTGCCATGCATTTGCCCACTCAACTAATCTGTCCAAGTCACCCTGCAGCCTCTTAGCATCCTCCTCACAACTCAGACTGCCACCTAGCTTAGTGTCATCTGCAAACTTGGAAATATTACATTCAATTCCTTTGTCTAAATCATTAATGTATATTGTAAATAGCTGGGGTCCCAGCACTGAACCTTGCGGTACCCCACTAGTCACTGGCTGTCATTCTGAAAAGGACCCGTTTATTCCTACTCTTTGCTTTCTGTCTGCCAACTAGTTCTTTATCCACATTAATACATTACCCCCAATACCATGTGCTTTAATTTTGCACACTAATCTCTTGTGTGAGACCTTGTCAAAAGCCTTTTGAAAGTCCAAATACACCACATCCACTGGTTCTCCCTTGTCCACTCTACTAGTTACATCCTCAAAAAATTCTAGAAGGTTTGTCAAGCATGATTTCCCTTTCATAAATCCATGCTGACTTGTACCGATCCTGTCATTGCTTTCCAAATGCGCTGCTATTACTTTAATAATTGATTCCAACATTTTCTCCACTACCGATCTCAGGCTAACCGGTCTATAATTCCCTGTTTTTTCTCTTCCTCCTTTTTTAAAAAGTGGGGTTACATTAGCTACCCTCCAATCCATAGGAACTGATCCAGAGTCTATAGAATGTTGGAAAATGACCACCAATGCATCTACTATTTAAGCGCCACTTCCTTAAGTACCCTGGGATACGATTATCAGGCCCTGGGGATTTATCGGCCTTCAATCCCATCAATTTCTTTAACACAATTTCCAGACTAATAAGGATTTCCTTCAGTTCCTCCTTCTCGCTAGACCCTCGGTGCCCTATTATTTTCAGGAGGTTATTTGTGTCTTCCTTAGACAGAACCAAAGTATTTGTTCAATTGGTCTGCCATTTCCTTGTTCCCCATTATGAATTCACCTGATTCTAATTGCAAGGGAAGACTGTTACTAATCCTCACTAATCTTTTTCTCTTCACATATCTGTAGAAGCTTTTGCAGTCAGTTTTTATGTTCCCTGCAAGCTTCTTCTCGTACTCTATTTTCCCCCTCTTAATTAAATCCTTTGTCCTCCTTTGCTGAATTCTAAATTTCTCCCAGTCCTCAGGTTTGTTGCTTTTTCTGGCCAATTTATATGCCTCTTCCATGGATTTAACACTATCCCTGATTTCCCTTGTTAGCCACGGTTGAGCCACCTTCCCTGTTTTATTTTTACACCAGACAGGGATGTACAATTGTTGTAGTTCATCCATGTAATCTTTAAATGTCTGCCATTGCCTATCCACCGTCAGCCCTTTAAGTATCATTCGCCAGTCTATCCTAGCCAATTCATGTCTCATACCATCGAAGTTACCTTTCTTTAACTTCAGGATCCTAGTCTCTGAATTAACTGTGCCACTCTCCATCTTAATGAAGAATTCTACCATATTATGGTCCTCTTCCCCAAGGGGCCTCGCACGACCAGATTGCTAATTAATCCTCTCTCATTACACAAGACCCAGTCTAGGATGGCCTGCTCTCAAGTTGGTTCCTGAATATATTGGTCTAGAAAACCATTCCTTGTACACTCCAGGAATTCCTCCTCCACTGTACTGCAACAGTTTGGTTAGCCCAATCTATATGTAGATTAAAGTCACCCATGATAACTGCTGTACCCTTATTGCACGCGTCCCTAATTTCCAGTTTGATGCCATCCCCAACCTCACTATGACTGTTTAGTGGTCTGTACACAACTCCCACTGTTTTCTGCCCTTTGGTGTTTCGCAGCTCTACCCATATAGATTGCACACCATCCAAGCTAATGTCCTTTCTTACTATTGCGTTAATCTTCTCTTTAACCAGCAACGCTACCCCATCTCCTTTTCCTTTCTGTCTATCCTTCCTGAATATTGAATATCCCTGAATGTTGAGTTCCCAGCCGTGGTTACCCTGGAGCCATGTCTCCGTAATCCCAATTACATCATATCCGTTAACAGCTATCTGCACAGTTAATTCATCCACCTTATTACGAAAGCTCCTCGCATTGAGACTCAGAATCTTCAGGCTTGTTTTTTTAACACTCTTTGTCCTTTTAGAATTATGTTGTAATGTGGCCCTTCTTGATTTTTTCCCTTGATTTCTCTGCCTTCCACTCTTGTTTTTCTCCTTCCTACCTTTTGCTTCTGCCTCCTTTTTACTTCCCTCTGCCTCCTTGCATAGATCCCATCCCCCGCCATATTAGTTTAAACCCTCCCCAACAGCACTAGCAAACACTCCGCCTAGGACATCGGTTCCAGTCCTGCCCAGGTGCAGACCATCTGGTTTGTACTGGTCCCACCTCCCCCAGAACCGGTTCCAATGTCCCAGGAATTTGAATCCCTCCCCCTTGCACCATACCTCAAGCCACGTATTCATCGGAACTATCCTGCTATTCCTACTCTGACTAGCATGTGGCACTGGTAGCAATCCTGAGATTACTACCTTTGAGGTCCTACTTTTTAATTTAGCTCCTAGCTCCCTAAATTCAGCTTGTGGGACCTCATCCCGTTTTTTACCTATATCGTTGGTACCTATATGCACCACGACAGCTGGCTGTTCACCCTCCCCCTCCAGAATGTCATGCGGCCACTCCGAGACATCCTTGACCCTTGCAAGGGGCATACTTCTTATTTGTCTTCCACCACTTGTGAAGAACTGATTAGTCTGATGGGTGGCAAAGTACTTGAGATGATTATCCAAAAATTGAAATCAGCAAAGTTCTATTTAATATCTGTTGATTCAACGCCAGATGTCACACACTCAGATCAGCTGACATTTGCGTCCACTATGTTCTACCGACTGGTCCTGAGGAAAGGTTTCTAAAGTTCTTGCCGATAATCGGTCATACTGGACAAGAGGTTTAGAAAGATTCATTTTTAGGCTGTTCCTCAGTGGGGGTGGGGGGGCAAATCTAGAGTCCGAAATTCAGCAGATCTGTTAGCAACAGCAACTGGAGATACATGCTCATGAATTTAAACTTTAAAGAGTAAATTTACCAATTCTACCCTCGAAGGGAATGTGGGTCAGTCAATCAGCACTACAGTATTGTAGCTCTCTTTCTGACCCATGGAGCATGCATGGCTGCATGTTAGAGAGGGTGAGAGATTGCGTATAAAGCAGTATATGCGATCCCCAACACTCTGTAGTATGTACCAATCCAATAGAGACTACAGTGATAAGAGACCTGGACACCAGTTCAGTTACTGAAGAGAGTTGTATTGCTCAAGATGCCAGTCTTCAGTTGAGTTATTAAACTGATGCCCAGCCTGCTATTCTGGTATTTCAAATGAATATTTTATTATTTTTTTTATTTATTCAGTCATAGGATGTTGGTGTCGCAGGCAAGGCCAGGATTCATAGCCCATCCCTAATTGTCCCTAAGAAGGTGGTGGTGAACCTCCTTCTTGAATTGTTGCAGTTCTTGGAGTGAAGGTACTCCCACGGTGCTGTTAGGTAGGGAGATCCAGGATTGTGACCCAGTGAAAATCTTGTCTCAATCCAATGTCTAGGTCGATGCCAAGTGGTCCAACTGGTATTATTCTTTTTTTTATACATACATATATATATTATATATATATATTAAGGATCCCACTGTACTATTTGTAAAAGGGCTCAGTGTGATTCTAGTGTCCTCGCAAACAGTGGACAACCATCAACAGCCTCAAGACCGGTCATTGTAGATGCCACCACCTTCTCCATAGATGGAAGATTAAAACATCCCCATCATGCGACTGTGGAGCTCCTAATCAGACCCTGGAGCACATCAATAAGCACTGCCCTCAGAGAAAATTCTCAGGCAGGCTACAATATATCTACGCTGTTACATTGGAAGCCTTGGCCTGGATATCTGACTTAGATATTGATATCTGTATTTGATTTGCTTTGCTACTACCATACAAAAGAAGACAATGTAGCAGATTAGTTGCCAATTTATCTCATTGCTGTGTGGAATATTGCTGTGTGCAATGTTACTGCATTTCATAGTAATTCATTGTTTGAGATGTTTCTGAGGGTGTGTTATGGTGCCCTATTTTTGCAAAGCTTTCATTCCCCAAATAGATTACTAGTATTTGAATGGCCATTTCTGGATAACAGGAGCGCAGAGTGCAGGCCCGAGATGGGAGGAGTTAGCAGACCTGGGTGAGACCTGAGCGGGAGCAAGTCACCAGAGGCAGAATTTGAAAGTGACATCAGAGTTTTAAAAAAGTGAAGTCGGCACAAGGGAAGGAGCTGATTGGTGAGTTGCTGGTGAGTGTTTTCTTTGAAAGTTTTAAGTTTATTTCTGCTAAGTTAGTTCTTAGTCTATTAAATAGAGGCATGGCAGGGCACCTCAACGCCATGGAGTGCCATGTGGGAGGTCCTGGATGCTTCCCATGGCCTGGACAACCACATCTGCAGGAAGTGTCACCAGCTACGGCAGCTCGAGATCCATGTTTCGGAGCTTGAGCGGCGGCTAGAGTCACTGCGGTGCATCCGCAAGGATGAGAACTTCATGGGTAGCAGGTTTCTAGAGGTGGTCACCCCACAGCTTAAGAGTGTGCAGGCAGAGAGGGAATGGGTGACTGCCAGACAGAAGAAGAGGACTAGGCAGGTAGTGCAGGAGTCCCCAAAGTGCACCTCACTCTCCAATAAGTATTCTGTTCTGAGTACTGGTGGGGGTGATGATTCCTCTGGGGAGTGCAGCCAGAGCCAAGTCCACAGCAGCACGGGTGGCTCAGCTGCACGGGGCGAGGAAGAATAGTGGAAGAGCAATAGTGGTTGGGAATTCGATAGTTAGGGGAGCAGACAGGCATTTCTGCGGCCGCAGATGTGACTCCAGGATGGTATGTTGCCTCCCTGGTGCCAGGGTCAAGGATGTCACCGATTGGCTGCAGGGCATTCTGGGGAGAGGGTGAACAGCTAGAGGGCGTGGTCACTATTGGGACCAATGACATAGATAGAAAAGAGGATGAGGTCCTGCAGGCAGAGTTTAGGGAGCTAGGAGAGAGATTAAAAAGCAGGACCTCAAAGATAGTAATCTCCGAATTAATTCCGATGCCACGTGTTAGAAATAGGAGGATAGAGCAGATGAATGCGTGGCTGGAGAGATGGTACAGGAGAGAGAACTTTAGATTCCTGAGGCATTGGGACCGTTTCTGGGGCAGGTGGGACCTGTACTAACCAGACGGGTTGCACCTCAACAAAGCCGGGACCAATATTCTTGCGGTGGGGGGTTAGTGCTGTTGTTGTTATGTATTTAACCCCTTGTAACCTGTATTACATTACCACCAGAGGGCCTATCTGTTGGACTCCCAAGGGATCCCAGCATCCCTTGGGAGCATGATATATAAGCAGGCCACCCACAAGGTACCTGCACTCTGGAGTCGCAATAAAGGAGCTAAGATCACACTTGCTCATTGTACACAGTACTCAGTTTCACCCTTTATTATGAGCATAACAATTGGCAATGAGGTAACGAACAACTGCGCGAAAATGCAAAGAACAGTTGGTATCCTGGAGAAGTTCTCAGAAGGGGACGATTGGGAGGCCTTCGTGGAGAGACTCGACCAATACTTCGTGGCCAACGAGCTGGAAGGGGACGAGAACGCTGCCAAACGAAGGGATATCCTCCTAACTGTCTGTGGGGCAACAATCTATGGCCTCATGAAGAATCTCCTAGCTCCGGCAAAACGAACAGAGAAATCCTACGAAGAATTGTGTACGCTGTTGCGGGAGCACCTAAATCCTAAGGAAAGCGTTTTAATGGCGAGATATTGGTTCTACACGTGTCAGCGATTGGAGGGCCAAGAAGTGGTGAGCTATGTCGCTGAACTAAAGCATCTCGCAGGACATTGTGAATTTGAGGGATTCCTAGAACAAATGCTCAGAGACTTTTTTGTACTGGGCATTGACCATGAGACAATCCGTTGCAAACTGTTGACTCTAGAAACTCCAAATCTAAGTAAAGCCATAACAATAGCCCAGGCATTTATGTCCATCAGCAACAACACCAAACAGATTTCGCAGAGTAAAGAAGTTTCGGCCAATACTTTGCATAGAATAACGTCGGTTTTGAGCAGGAATATACATGGCAGAACGTACACGCTGCCTCCTGGTCCCAACCTCAGATGATCCAGAGTCCAGCATCAATCGTTAATGCGAGGCAGTTAACACCTTGTTGGCACTGTGGAGGTGATCATCGGCCCCATCAATGCCGCTTCAAGTACTATGCGTGCAACTGTTGCAGAACAATGGGACACCTCCAGCGAATGTGCAGGCGAGCCGCAAACTCTGCAAACCACCACGTTGCAGAGGAAGATCGATCCACTGTGGATCAGGCTGAATTGTAGACTCATACCAAGGAGGTAGAAGTGTATGGGGTACACACATTCACTACGAAATGCCCACCAATAATGTTGAAAGTTGAACTGAATGGAATTCCAGTACCTATGGAACTGGACACGGGTGCGAGTCAGTCCATAATGAGTAAAAAGGCCTTCGACAGGCTGTGGAGCAAAAAGGTACACAGGTCCAAGCTCAGCCCCATTCACACCAAACTAAGGACTTATACCAAGAAACTAATCCCTGTAATTGTCAGTGCAGAAGTCAAAGTCCCCTATGATGGAGCAGTACACAAACTCCCGTTGTGGATTGTGCCAGGAGATGGCCTCACATTGTTTGGCAGAAGCTGGCTGTGAAAAATCCGCTGGAACTGGGACAACATCCGAGCACTTTCGTCCGTCAACGACACCTCATGTGCCCAGGTTCTGAGCAAATTCCCATCGTTGTTTGAGCCAGGCATTGGAAGCTTCTCGGGGGCTAAAGTGCAGATCCATTTGGTTCCTGATACGCGACCCATCCACCACAAGGCAAGGACAGTACCGTACATGATGCATGAGTAAGTAGAAATTGAGCTGGACAGGCTGCAGCGAGAAGGCATCATCGTGCCGGTGGAATTCAACGAGTGGGCTAGTCCGATTGTCCCGGTACTTAAAGAGGACGGTACGGTTAGAATTTGTGGGGACTATAAAGTAACGATTAACCATTTTTCACTACAGGACCAGTACCCGCTACCCAAGGCAGACGACCTATTTGCAACCCTGGCTGGAGGGAAGACGTTCACCAAGCTGGACCTGACCTCGGCCTACACGATGCAGGAGCTGGAAGGCCTACACGAAAGGCCTCACCTGCATCAACTCGCACAAAGGTCTGTTCAGCGATAATGGGCGTGCTTCACCAATGCTGAATTTAAGGAATTCATGACCCGCAATGGGATCAAACATGTCACATCTGCCCTGTTCAAGCCCGCATCCAATGGCCAGGCAGAACGGGCAGTTCAGACCATCAAGCAAAACACGTGTCGGAAGGCTCCCCGCAGACCCGGCTGTCCCGAGTGCTGCTCAGCTACCGTACCAGACCTCACTCACTCACCGGAGTTCCCCCAGCTGAGCTGCTCATGAAAATGGTGCTAAAAACAAGGCTCTCTCTTGTCCACCCTGATCTCCATGATCATGTGGAGGGCAAGCGGCATCAACAAAGTGTGTACCTTGACCATGCAAATTTGTCACGTGATATTGAGATTAATGATCGTGTGTTTGTGCTCAATTATGGACATGTTCCCAAACGGCTCACTGGCACGGTCACAACCAAAGAGGGGAATAGGGTGTTTCAGGTCAAATTGACCAATGGACAAACGTACAGAAAACATTTGGACCAAATCAAATTGCAGTTCACCAACAGCTACGAACAACCTGAAGAAGACACCACCAACTTTCACCCTCCAACACACACACTAGTGGCAACTGACATCATGTTTGACCATGAAGCCGAACTCACCATCCCCAGCAGCCCGGCAAGGCTGGCTGCCCAACAGCCCAGTGAAGTACTAACCCACTCAACCACACCTACATTTGAACCAAGATGATCGACAAGGGAGTGAAAAGCCCCAGATCATCTCACCTTGTAAATAAGTGTATTGTTGACTTCACAGGGGAGTGATGTTATGTACTTAACCCCTTGTAACCTGTATTGCACTACTACCAGAGGGTCAACCTGTTAGAGTCCCAAGGGATCTCAGCATCCCTTGGGATTACGGTATATAAGCAGGCCACCCACGAGGTACCTGCACTGTGGAGTCGCAATAAAGGAGCTAAGGTCACACTTGCTCATTGTACACAGTACTCCATTTCACCCTTTATTATGAGCTTAACAGAGAGGGTTTAAATTAGCTTAGCAGGGGGTTGGGAACCGGAGAGTAGATTCAGAAGGGAGAGAAGCAAAGCTGAAATGGGAACGCAAAAAGTAGAAAGTGAATTTGGAAGACAGAGGAAACAAGGGCTAGAAAATAGACAAGGGAGTTTGGAGTGCTAAATGGCATATACTTCAATGCAAGGAACACAGGGAATAAGACAGATGAGCTGAGAGCACAGATAGACACTTGGGAGTATGATATTATAGCTATTATTGAGATATGGCTGAAAGAAGGGCAGGGTATAGCAGCTCAACATTCCTGGTTGCAGAGATAGAGAGGAGTGTAAAAAAGGAAGGAGAGTTGCAGTATTGATTAAATAAACAATTACAGCTGTGAGGAGGGATGATATGTCAGAAGGTTCATCAAATGAGGCCATATAGGTTGAATTGAAAAAAGAAAAGGTGTGATCACACTGCTGGGAGTGTATTAAAAACCCCCAAACAGTCAGAGGGCGATAGAAGAAAAAATATGTGGGCAATTTCTGAGAAATGCAAAAACTATAGGGCAGTAATAGTAGAGGATTTCAACGACCCTAATATTAACTGGGATAAAATTAGTGTGGATGGTATGGAAGGTGCGGAATTCCTAAAATGCATTCAGGAGAACTTTATTTAGCTGGTATGTAACAAGCCCAACAAAGGATGGGGTGGTTCTGTACTTAGTTTTAGGGAATTAAGCTGGGCAGGTGGAAGGGGTATCAGTGGGAGAGCATTTTGGTGCTAGTGATCATAATTCAGTTAGATTTAGAGTAGTTAAGGAAAAGGACAAAGATAGACCAGGAATAAAAGTTCTCAATTGGGGAAAAGCCAATTTTGCTGAGCTGAGTTGCAATTTTTTTTTAAAAAGAGGCAGCTCGTGTAAATTGTTAGTGGCAATTGCCAGTAGCTTCTAAGTAAGTAGCAGTTTAATTTAAAGGGGAAAAGTTAAATAGTTGGGAATCTTTCAGGTTTAGGCAGAGAAAGACAAGGTAACTCTCCAGTAGGAGGCAATTAGCAGCTAGTTAAAACCAGTTCTGTAAACAACTGACCAGTAGTGAATCATCTGACCTAGATACAATTTAAAAAGAGGCAGCTCGTGCAGAGCACGGAGTGCAGCAGCATAGAGTGGCATTCGTGAGTTTGGTAAGTGGGTGAGTTTTAAGTGCAAGTGGGGGTGGTAGGTGCTGTTTTGTCTTGTTTTTCCTACCAGTGCTGACACTAAAGCAGCTGATGAGGAGTGCGAGAGTAGGAGACGGAGGCCCAGAGACCAGCCCAATCAGCTGCAGACAAAGATAGAGGGGTGCAAAATCGAGAGGTGGCGTCACAGCCAAGCTGGTAAGTGGTTGGCTCTTCGATTGGTAAGTATAACTCTCTTTTAGACTGACTTTTAGATTGGTTTAATGGGCAGCGAACTACTAAGTAGCTCTTTGGTGTTTAAGTAAATTTTAGTAAGTAAATTAATTTAAGGGTTAAGTCATGGGAGGAGAGCTTGGACCCATGTCATGCTCCTCCTGTGCTATGTGGGAAAGTGTCCCTGATTACTATGTGTGCGGGAAATGTGTCCAGCTGCAGCTCCTGACAGACCGCATGACGGCACTGGAGCTGCGGATGGACTCACTCTGGAGCATGCGCGGTGCTGAGAATATTGTGGATAGCACATTTAGTGAGTTGGTCACACCGCAGGTAAGTGTTAGGACAGAGAGTGAATGGGTGACCAAGAGACAAGGCAAGAACAGGAAGGTAGTGCAGGAGTCCCCAGCGGTCATCTCCCTCCAAAACAGATATACCATTTTGGATACTGTTGGTGGAGATGACTTACCAGGGGAAGGCACCAGCAGCCAGGTTCATGGCACCATGGGTGGCTCTGCTGCACAGAAGGGTGGGAAAAAGAGTGGGAGAGCTACAGTGATAGGGGGCTCCATTGTAAGGGGAATAGAAAGGAGTTTCTGCAGCCGCAACCAAGACTCCAGGATGGTATGTTGCCTCCCTGGTGCAAGGGTCAAGGATGTCTCGGAGTGGCTGCAGAGCATTCTGGAGAGGGAGAGTGAACAGCCAGTTGCCGTGGTACATGTAGGTACCAACGATATAGGTAAGAAGCGGGATGAGGTACTACAAGCTGAATTTAGGGAGCTAGGAGTTAAATTAAAAAGTAGGACCTCAAAAGTAGTAATCTCTGGATTGCTACCAGTGCCACATGCTAATCAGAGTAGAGGGAGCAGGATAGTTAGAATAAATATGTGGCTTGAGCAGTGGTACAAGAGGGAGGGATTCAAATTCCTGCGACATTGGAACCAGTTCTGGAGGAAGTGGGACCTGTACAAAAGGGACGGTCTGCATTGGGCAGGACTGGAGCTGATGCAGTTCGAGAGTGTTTAAACTAATATGGCAGGGGGATGGGAACCTATGCAGCAAGACAGGGCGAAGTAATATGGAGTCAGAAACAGATGGTAGAAAGGTAAAAAGCAACAGTGGAAGGCCGAGTAAACAAAGGCAAGAAACAAAAAGGGCCACACTACATCATAATTCTAAAAGGACAAAGGGTGTTAAAAAAAACAAGCCTGAAGGCTTTGTGTCTTAATGCAAGGAGTATCCGTAATAAAGTGGATGAATTAACTGTGCAAATAGATGTTAACAGATATGATGTGATTGGGATTACAAAGACGTGGCTCCAGGATGATCAGGGCTGGGAACTCAACATCCAAGAGTGTTCAACATTCTGGCAGGATAGAATAAAAGGAAAAGGAGGTGGGGTAGCATTGCTGGTTAAAGAGGAGATTAATGCAATAGTTAGGAAGGACATTAGCTTGGATGATGTGGAATCTATATGGGTAGAGCTGCAGAACACCAAAGGGCAATAAACGTTAGTGGGAGTTGTGTACAGACCTCCAAACAGTAGTAGTGATGTTGGGGAGGGCATCAAACAGGAAATTAGGGGTGCATGCAATAAAGGTGCAGCAGTTATCATGGGTGACTTTAATATGCACATAGATTGGGCTAACCAAACTGGAAGCAATACAGTGGAGGAGGATTTCCTGGAGTGCATAAGGGATGGTTTTCTAGACCAACTAGGGGGGAGGCCATCTTAGACTGGGTGTTGTGTAATGAGAGAGGATTAATTAGCAATCTCGTTGTGCGAGGCCCCTTGGGGAAGAGTGACCATAATATGGCGGAATTCTACATTAGGATGGAGAATGAAACAATTAATTCAGAGACCATGGTCCAGAACTTAAAGAAGGGTAACTTTGAAGGTATGAGGCGTGAATTGGCTAGGATAGATTGTCGAATGATACTTAAGGGGTTGACAGTGGATGGGCAATGGCAGACATTTAGAGACCGCATGGATGTACTACAACAATTGTACATCCCTGTCTGGCGTAAAAATAAAAAAGGGAAGGTGGCTCAACCGTGGCTATCAAGGGAAATCAGGGATCGTATTAAAGCCAAGGAAGTGGCATACAAATTGGCCAGAAATAGCAGCGAACCCGGCGACTGGGAGAAATTTAGAACTCAGCAGAGGAGGACAAAGGGTTTGATTAGGGCAGAGAAAATAGAGTACGAGAGGAAGCTTGCAGGGAACATTAAGATGTGTAAAGAGAAAAAGGTTAGTAAAGACAAACGTAGGTCCCATGCAGTCAGAATCAGGGGAAGTCATAACGGGGAACAAAGAAATGGCGGACCAATTGAACAAGTACTTTGGTTCGGTATTCACTAAGGAGGACACAAACAACCTTCCGGATATAAAAGGGGTCAGAGGGTCTAGTAAGGAGGAGGAACTGAGGGAAATCATTATTAGTCAGGAAATTGTGTTGGGGAAATTGATGGGATTGAAGGCCGATAAATCCCAAGAACCTGATGGACTGCATCCCAGAGTACTTAAGGAGGTGGCCTTGGAAATAGTGGATGCATTGACAGTCATTTTCCAACATTCCATAGACTCTGGATCAGTTCCTGTGGAGTGGAGGGTAGCCAATGTAACCCCACTTTTTAAAAAAGGAGGGAGAGAGAAAACAGGGAATTATAGACCGATCAGCCTGACATCGGTAGTGGGTAAAATGATGGAATCAATTATTAAGGATGTCATAGCAGCGCATTTGGAAAGCAGTGACAGGATCGGTCCAAGTCAGCATGGATTTGTGAAAGGGAAATCATGCTTGACAAATCTTCTGGAATTTTTTGAGGATGTTTCCAGTAGAGTGGACAAGGGAGAACCAGTTGATGTGGTGTATTTGAACTTTTAGAAGGCTTTCGACAAGGTCCCACACAAGAGATTAATGTGCAAAGTTAAAGCACATGGGATTAGGGGTAGTGTGTTGACGTGGATTGAGAACTGGTTGGCAGACAGGAAGCAAAGAGTAGGAGTAAATGGGGACATTTCAAAATGGCAGGCAGTGACTAGTGGGGTACCGCAAGGTTCTATGCTGGGGCCCCAGCTGTTTACATTGTACATTAATGATTTAGACGAGGGGATTAAATGTAGTATCTCCAAATTTGCGGATGACACTAAGTTGGGTGGCAGTGTGAGCTGCGAGAAGGATACTATGAGGCTGCAGAGTGACTTGGATAGGTTAGGTGAGTGGGCAAATGCATGGCAGAGGAAGTATAATGTGGATAAATGTGAGGTTATCCACTTTGGTGGTAAAAACAGAGACATCTGAATGGTGACAGATTAGGAAAAGGGGAGGTGCAACGAGACCTGGATGTCATGGTACATCAGTCATTGAAGGTTGGCATGCAGGTACAGCAGGCGGTTAAGAAAGCAAATGGCATGTTGGCCTTCATAGCGAGGGGATTTAAGTACAGGGGCAGGGAATTGTTACTACATTTGTACAGGGCCTTGGTGAGGCCACATCTGGAGTATTGTGTACAGTTTTGGTCTCCTAACTTGAGGAAGGACATTCTTGCTATTGAGGGAGTGCAGCGAAGGTTCACCAGACTGATTCCCGGGATGGCGGGACTGACATATCAAGAAAGATTGGATCAACTAGGCTTGTATTCACTGGAGTTCAGAAGAATGAGAGGGTTTCTCATCGAAACGTTTAAAATTCTGACAGGTTTGGACAGGTTAGATGCAGGAAGAATGTTCCCGATGTTGGAGAAGTCCAGAACCAGGGGTCACAGTCTAAGGATAAAGGGTAAGCCATTTAGGACCAAGATGAGGAGAAACTTCTTCACCCAGAGAGTGGTGAACCTGTGGAATTCTCTACCACAGAAAGTTGTTGAGGCCAGTTCACTAAATATATTCAAAAAGGAGTTAGATGAAGTAGGGGGATCAAGGGATATGGCGAGAAAGCAGGAATGGGGTACTGAAGTTGCATGTTCAGCCATGAACTCATTGAATGGCGGTGCAGGCTCGAAGGGCCAAATGGCCTACTCTTGCACCTATTTTCTATGTTTCTATGTTTATCCAAACTGGACTGGAAACGGCTACTTGAAGGTAAATCAGCATCAGAGCAGTGGGAGGCATTCAAGGAGGAGATCTTGAGGGTTCAGAGCAAGTATGTACCCTTAGAGAAAAAGGGGGGAACTAACAAATCTAGAGCCCCCTGGATGAAAAGGAACATACAGGGTAGGATAAAGAAGAAGAGGGAGGCTTATGACAGATACCGAGGGCTCAATACTGCAGAAACTCTAAAGGAATATAGAAAGTGCATGGGGTGCAATTAAAAAGGAAATTATGAAAGCAGAGAGAGCATGGAAATGTTTTATTAATGCATGTTTTATAAATACATTAAGAACAAGAGGATAACTAAAGAAAGAGTAGGACCTATTAGATGCCGTAAAGGTAATCTGTGTGTGGAGGAGGAAGACGTGTGTACGATTATAATGAATAATTTGCGTCACTTTTCACAAAAGAGAGGGGCAAAGCAGACATTGCAATGAGGGAAGAGGAGTGTGAAATATTAGATTAAATAAACATAGTGAGAGAGGAAGTATTAAGGGGCTTAGCAGCTTTGAAAGTGGATAAAACCCCAGGCCCGGATGAAATGTATCCCAGGCTGTTAAGAGAAGCAAAAGAGGAAACAGCAGAGGCTCTGACCATCATTTTCCAATCCTCTCTGGCTACAGGTGTGGTGCCAGAGTACTGGAGGACTGCTAACATTGTACCATTATTTAAAAAAGAGAAAGGGATAGACCAAGTAATTACAGGCCAGTCAGTCTAACCTTGGTGGTGGGAAAATTATTGGAGAAAATTCTGAGGGACAGGATAAATCTTCATTTGGAAAGTCACAGATTAATCAGCATGGATTTATTAAGGGAAAGTCATTCTGACTAACTTGATTGAATTTTTTGAGGAGGTAAGCAGGAAGGTGGATGAAGGTAGTGCTTTTGATGTAGTATATGTGGATTTTAGCAAAGCTTTTGATAAGGTCCTACATGGCAGACTGGTCACGAAAGTAAAAGCACATGGGATCCAGGGCAAATTGGCAAGTTGGATCCAAAATTGGCTCAGAGGCAGGAAGCAAAGGGTAATGATTGATGGGTGTTTTTGTGAATCGAAGGCTGTTTCCAGTGGGGTTCTTCAGGGCTCAGTACTAGGTCCTTTGATTTTTGTGATATATATCAATGATTTAGACTTGAATGTCGGGGGTATGATTAAGAAGTTTGCAGATGATACTAAAATCAGCTGTGTGGTTGATAATGAAGAAAAAAGCTGTAGACTGCAGGAATATATCAATGAACTAGTCAGTTGGGCAGAACAGTGGCAAATGGAATTCAATCCGGAGAAGTGTGAGGTAATGCATTTGGGGAGGGCTAACAAGACAAGGGAATACACATGAAATGGTATGACACTGAAAAGTGTAGAGGAATAAAGGGACCTTGGAGTGCAGGTCCACAGATCGCTGAAGGTAGCAGGCCAGGTAGATAAGGTGGTTTCGAAGGCATATGGAATACTTGCCTTTATTAGCCGAGACATAGAATACAAGAGCAGGGAGGTTATGCTCAAACTGTACAAAACACCAGTTAGGCCACAGCTTGAGTTCTGGTCACCACATTACAGGAAAGATGTGATTGTACTAGAGAGGGTACAAAGGAGATTTACAAGGATGTTGCCTGGACTGGAGAATTTTAGCTATGAGGAAAGATTGGATAGATTGGATTTGTTTTCTTTGGAACAGAGGAGGCTGAGGGGAGATCTTATTGTGGTATATAAAATTATGTGGCGCCTAGATAGAATGGATAGGGAGGACATTTTTCCCTTAGCAGAGGATCAACAACCAGGGGGCATAGATTTAAAGTTGGTAGGAGGTTTAGTGGAGATTTGAGGGGAAATCTCTTCACCCAGAGGGTGGTGGAGGTCTGGAACCCACTGCCTGAAAGGGTGGTCGAGGCAGAAACCCTCACATCATTTAAAAAGTACGTGGATGTGCACTTGAAGTGCCGTAACCTACAGGGCTTTAGACCAAGAGCTGAAAGTGGGATTAGGCTGGATAGTTCTTTGTCGGCCAGCGTGGACACAATGGGCCGAAATGGCCTCCTTCCGTGCTGTAAATTTCTAGGATTCTGATTCAGTTTGCTGAAAGTGTCTTGAATTGAGCTAAGAACATAAGAACATAAAAACTAGGAGCAGGAGTAGGCTGTACGGCTCCTCGAGCCTGCTCCGCCATTTATGAAGATCATGACTGATCTTCAATCTCAACTCCCATTTTCTCACCTGATCCCCATATCCTTTGATTCTCCTAGACTCTAAAAATCTATCGATGTCAGCCTTGAATATACTTAATGATTCAGCATCCACAACCCTTTGGGGCAAAGAATTCCAAAGATTCATAACCCTTTGAGTGAAGAAATTCCTCCTCATCTCAGTCTTAAATGACTGACCCCTTATCCTGAGACTATGCCCCCTAGTTCTAGACTAATAAGGAAGCAGCAGGTGGTTTAAGAGTACTATTCGAGATACTCAATGGGAAATAAATAAGCTGATTACACAGGTATCTTGAGCTTCAGAAGAGTACTCAACTACTTTGTCATTTTGAAATGAAATATTTCCAAATTTGGCTGCAGTTAATTATATAACTTGGAGCTGTCATAAAAGGAAAGTAGGATTAATGGTGTTGTGTATCTGTAAAGCGTGCACTCCCATCTTCCGCCACCAGGGAGCGCATCACCTGAAGACCCAAGGCATCCCAGCATCCCTTGGGAGCACTGTATATAAGCTGGCCCCTAAGGCCTGTTACTCACTCTGGAGTGTCTTAATAAAGACTGAGGTCACTGTTACTTTAACCTCCCTGTGTGCAGTCTCATCTGTGTTAGGAACACAACAACTGGCGACGAGTACACAAATACAACGCAAAGATGCAGCAAACTGTGGGCATCCTGGAGAAGTTCTTGGACTGGGAAGCCTATGTCGAACGGTTAGATCAGTACTTTGTAGCCAACGAGCTGGACGGAGAAGGAAGCGTTGCAAAAAGGAGAGCGGTCCTCCTCACGGTCTGCGGGGAACCAACCTACAGCCTCATGAAGAATCTTCTGGCTCCTGTGAAACCCACAGATAAGTCGTATGAGGAGCTGTGTACCATGGTTCAGGAGCATCTTAACCCGAGGGAGAGCGTGCTGATGGCAAGGTATCGGTTCTATACGTACCAGCGATCTGAAGGTCAGGAAGTGGCGAGCTACGTCACCGAGCTAAGGCGACTTGCAGGACAATGTGAGTTTGATGGCTACTTGGAGCAAATGTTCAGAGACTTTTTTGTACTGGGCATTGGCCACGAGACCATCCTATGAAAACTTTTGACTGTAGAGACACCGACTCTCAGTAAGGCCATTGCGACAGCACAGGGATTTATGTCCACCAGTGATAACACCAAACAAATCTCTCAGCACACAAGTGCTAGCAATGTTCATAAATTTTCTGGAACTATGTTTGCGAGCAGAAATGTGCAGGGCAGAAACCACGAGTCTGCAACTGCCAGCAGGCCTTAGGTGACCCAGGTGACTCAGAGTCCGCAACAAAGGATGAATGCAAGGCAATTCACACCTTGTTGGCGTTGTGGAGGCTTCCATTCAGCCTATTCATGCCGCTTCAAAGAGTATGTTTGCAAGAGCTGTTGAACAATGGGGCAAGCTCTGCAAAACCTGCTTACCACCACGTGGCAGAGGAAGATCGGACCATGGTGGACCAAAGCAATTTCGAGCCTCAGAGAGAGGAGGCAGATGCTGAAGTACACGGGGTGCACACATTTTCGATTAAATGTCCACCTATAATGCTAAATGTAAAATTGAATGGCTTACCCGTAGCCGTGGAACTGGACACTGGCGCTAGCCAATCCATCATGAGTAAAAAGATGTTTGAGAGACTGTGGTGCAAGAAGGCACTCAGACCAGCCCTGAGTCCCATCCACACGAAACTGAGAATGTACACCAAAGAGTTTATCACTGTCCTGGGCAGCGCCATGGTCAAGGTCACCTACGAGGGCACGGTGCATGAACTGCCACTCTGGATTGTCCCGGGTGATGGCCCCACACTGCTTGGAAGGAGCTGGCTGGGTAAAATCCGCTGGAACTGGGATGACATTGGAGCGCTATCACATGTCAATGAGGCCTCATGTACCCAGGTTCTTAACAAATTTCCTTCCCTTTCTGAGCCAGGCATTGGAAACTTTTCCGGGGCGAAAGTGCGGATCCTTTTGGTCCCAGAGGCACGACCCATACACCACAAGGCACGAGCGGTACCTCACATGATGAGGGAGAGAGTGGCGATCGAGCTGGACAGGCTGCAACGTGAGGGCATCATCTCCCCAGTGGAATTCAGCGAGTGGGCCAGCCTGATTGTTCCAGTACTCAAAAGTGATGGCACGGTCAGGATTTGTGACGTTAATACAGTAACTATTAATCGTTTCTCGCTACAGGACCAATACCCGCTACCTAAGGCAGTCGACCTATTTGCGACGCTGGCAGGAGGCAAGACATTCACCAAGCTCAACCTGACTTCGGCCTACATAACGCAGGAGCTGGAGGAGTCTTCGAAGGGCCTCACCTGCATCAACACACAGAAGGGACTGTTCATCTACAAAAGATGCCCGTTTGGAATTCGATCGGCTGCAGCGATCTTCCAGAGAAACATGGAGAGCCTACTCAAGTCGGTACCACGCACGGTGGTTTTTCAGGACGACATATTGGTCACGGGTTCGGGACACCGTCGAGCACCTACAAAACCTGGAGGAGGTCCTTCAGCGACTGGATCGCGTAGGGCTGCAGCTGAAGAGGTCGAAATGCATCTTCATGGCAACAGAAGTGGAGTTTTTGGGTAAAAAAATCACGGCGGATGACTTTCGGCCCACAGACGCCAAGACAGAGGCTATCAGGAACGCGCCCAGGCCACAGAACGTCACGGAGCTGCGGTCGTTCCTGGGACTCCTCAACTATTTTGGTAACTTCCGACTGGGGTTAAGCACCCTCTTAGTGCCCCTACATGCGTTATTGCGTAACGGTGAGAACTGGGTATGGGGAAAAAAACCAAGTAATTGCTTTTGAGAAAGCCATAAACATTTTATGCTCCAACAAGCTGCTTGTATTGTATAACCCGTGTAAAAGACTTGTGCTAGCATGTGATACGTCGTCGTACAGAGTCGGGTGTGTATTACAAGCTAACGTTGCAACCTGTCGCCTATGCTTCCAGGAGCTTGTCGAAAGCCGAGAGGGCCTACAGCATGATTGAGAAAGAGGCATTAGCGGTTTGTTCGGGGTAAAGAAAATGCATCAGTACCTGTTTGGCCTCAAATTTGAGCTGGAAACCGATCACAAGCCCCTCATATCCCTGTTCGCTGAAAACAAGGGGATAAATATTAATGCCTCAGCCAGCATACAAAGGTGGGCACTCACGCTATCAGCGTATAACTATACCATCCGCCACAGGCAAGGCACCGAGAACTGTGCGGATGCTCTCAGTCGGCTACCATTGCCCAGCACAGGGGTGGAAATGGCGCAGCCTGCAAACTTGTTGATGGTGGCGCAGCCCACAGACTTGATGATGGTCATGGAAGCGTTTGAAAATGATAAATCACCTGTCGCGGCCCGCCAGATTAGGACTTGGACCAGCCAAGATCCTCTGCTGTCCCTAGTAAAAAACTGTGTACTGCATGGGAGCTTGGCGAGCAACCCTGTTGAAATGCAAGAGCTAATCAAGCTGTTCCAGCAGTGAAAGGACGAGCTGTCCATTCAGGCAAACTGCCTGTTGTGGGGCAACCGCGTAGTGCTACCCAAAAAGGGCAGGGAGACATTCATCTCGGATCTCCACAGCACACACCCGGGTATAGTAATGATGAAAGCGATAGCCATATCCCACGTGTGGTGGCCCGGTATCGACTATGACTTTAAGTCATGTGTACGGCAATGCAGCGTGTTTGCTCAGTTGAGCCACGCGCCCAGAGAGGCACCACTAAGTTTGTGATCCTGACCCTCCAGACCATGGTTGAGGATCCATGACGCCTATGTGGGCCCGTTTCTTGGTAAAATGTTCCTGGTGGTGGTGGATGCTTTTTCAAAATGGATTGAATGTGAAATAATGTCGGGAAGCACCGCCACTGCCATCATAGAAAGCCTGAGGTCCATGTTTGCCACCCACGGCCTGCCTGACATACTGGTCAGTGACAACGGGCCATGTTTCACCAGTGCCGAATTTAAAGAATTCATGACCCGCAATGGGATCAAACATGTCACCTCGGCCCCGTTTAAACCAGCCTCCAATGGACAGGCAGAGAGGGCAGTACAAACAATCAAAACAGAGCCTCAAACGAGTCACAGAAGGCTCACTCCAAAACCGCCTGTCCCGAGTACTGCTCAGCTACCGCACGAGACCCCACTCGCTCACAGGAGTGCCCCCGGCTGAGCTACTCATGAAAAGGACACTTAAAACCAGACTCTCGCTGGTTCACCCCAACCTGCATGATCAGGTAGAGAGCAGGCGGCAGCAACAAAATGTAAACGATGGTTGCGCCATTGTGTCACGGGAAATTGATCTGAATGACCCTGTGTATGTGCTAAACTATGGACATGGTCGCAAGTGGATCGCGGGCATGGTGATAGCTAAAGAAGGGAGTAGAGTGTTTGTAGTCAAACTAGACAATGGACAAATTTGCAGAAAGCATCTGGACCAAACAAGGCTGCATTTCACAGACTGCCCTGAACAACCCACAGCAGACACCACCTTTTTCGAGCCCACAACACACACCCAAAGGATCAACGACACCACGCCAGACCAGGAAATCAAACCCATCACGCCCAACAACCCAGCAAGGCCAGGCTCACCCAGCTGCCCTGCAAGGCCAGCAACACACCAGCCCAGCGAGGGCACAGCCATTTTTGTACCGAGGTGGTCCACCAGGGAAAGAAAGGCTCCCGACCGCCTCACCTTGTAAATAGTTTTCACTTTGACTTGGGGGGGGGGGGGGGAGTGATGTTGTGTATCTGTAAAGCATGCACTCCCATGTTCCACCACCAGGGAGCGCATCTCCTGAAGAGTCCCAAGGGATCCCAGCATCTCTTGGGAGCACTGTATATAAGCTGGCCCCTAAGGCCTGTTACTCACTCTGGAGTGTCTTAATAAAGACCGAGGTCACTGTTACTTTAATCTCCCTGTGTGCAGTCTCATCTGTGTTAGGAACCCTTTGAGTGAAGAAATTCCTCCTCATCTCAGTCTTAAATGGCCGAACCCTTATCCTGAGACTATGCTCCCTAGTTCTAGACTAATAAGGAAGCAGCAGGTGGTTTAAGAGTATTATTCGGAGTGAGATACTCAATGGGAAATAAATAAGCTGATTACACAGGTATCTTGAGCTTCAGAAGAGTACTCAACTACTTTGTCATTTTGAAATGAAATATTTCTAAATTTGGCTGCAGTTAATGATATAACTTGGAGCTGTCATAAAAGGAAAGTAGGGTTAATGGTATAAATGAAAAAACTTGCATTTATATAGTACCTTTCACATCCTCAGGACTTGCTAAAGCCCTTCACAGCCAATTAAGTACTTTTGTGTAGTCACTGTTGGCATGTAGGAAACATGGCAGTCAATTTGCACATAGCAAGCTCCCACAAGCAGCAATGTGAAAATGACCAGACAATCTGATTTAATGACCAGAATACCAGGCAGAACGCATCTTCTCTTCTTCAAAATAGTACCATGGGATCCACCTGAGAGAGTAGGCAGTACCCTTGTTTAAGAAGGGAAAAAGGGCTAAGCCGAGTAATTATAGGCCTGTCAGCCTAACCTCAGTAGTGGGATAACTATCGGAAAAAATCTTGAAAGACAGGATAAATCTGCATTTGGAAAGACAAGGATTAATTAGGGACAGTCAACACAGATTTGTTAAGGGAAGATCGTGTTTGACTATCCTGATTGAATTTTTTGAGGAGGTAACCGAGAGGGTCGATGAGGGTAGTGCGTACGATGTAGAATATATGGACTTTAGCAAGGCTTTTGATCAGGTCCCACATGGTAGACTGGTCATGAAGGTTAAAGCCCATAGGATACAGGGCAAAGTGGCAAGTTGGATCCAAAATTGGCTTGGAGGTAGGAAGCAAAGGGTAATGATTGATGGATGTTTTTGTGACTGGAAGGATGTTTCCGGTGGGGTTCCGCAGGGCTCAGTACTGGTCCCTTGTTTTTTTTGTGGTATATATCAACAATTTAGATTTTAATATAGGGAGTATGATTAAGGAGTTTGCAGACTGTGTGGTTGATAATGAAGAGGAATGTCATGGGCTGCAGGAGGATATCAATCTACTGGCCAGGTGGGCAGAGCAGTGGCAAATGGAATTTAATTCAGAGAAATGTGAGGTGATGCACTTTTGGAGGGCTAATAATGAAAGGGTATACACATTAAGCGATAGGCCACTTAATAATGTCGATTAACAAAGGGACCTTGGAATGCTTGTCCACAGATCCCTGAAAGTAGCAGGCCAGGTGGATAAGATGGTTAAGAAGGCATACAGAATGCTTGCCTTTATTGGCTGAGGCATAGAATATAAGAACAGGGAAGTTATGCTTAAATTGTATAATACTTTGATTAGGCCACAGCTGGAGTATTGCGCGCAGTTCTGGTCACCGTATTATAGGAAGGTCGTGATTGCACTAGAGAGGGTGCACAGGAGATTTACTAGGATGTTGCCTGAAATGGAGAATCTTAGTTATGAGGACAGATTGGATGGGCTGGGTTTGTTCTCATTGGAACAGAGGAGGTTGAGAGGAGACCTCATTGACGTGTACAAAATATTGAGGGGCCTGGACATAGTGGATAGTAAGGATCTATTTCCATCGGTGGAGGGGTCTATTATGAGGGAGCATAGTTTTAAGGTGGTTGGTGGAAGGTTTAGAGGGGACTTCCTTACACAGAGGGTTGTGGGGACCTGGAACTCACTGCCTGGAAGAGTGGTGGATGCAGGAACCCTCAGCACTTTCAAGAGATGGTTGGATGGGCACTTAAAGTGCAGTAACCTGTAGGGTTACGGACCTAGAGCTGGTAATTAAGATTGGAGTGGATGACCTTTTGTTGGACACCGCAGATATAATGGTAAGTACTGCAGGGACTAGAATACGGTGATATCCTGGACTAGTTTCGATTGCCTGGATGGGTCGGAGAGGAATTTTCCCAGATTTTTTCCTCCCGACATTGGCCTGGGATTTTGCCTCACCCAGGAGATCACATGGCTCCGGTTGGGGTGGAGTGTAGAATGTTTCAGTTGTGTGAGGCAGACTGGTTGGGCTGGGTGCTCTTTGCCTTTCCGTCATTGTTCATAGGTTTATATGTAACCTTTAGGGCTGCTGACCAAGGGACGTGCGGCTCTTTGTCGGCCAGCGTAGACACGATGGGCCAAAATGGCCTCCTCCTGCGCTGTAAATTGCTATGTTTGTGTGTTTATTATCTTATCTGAAAGGCAGCATTTCTGACAGTGCAGCAGTCCCTCAGTACTGCACAGGAAGTGTCAGCCTAGATTACATCTCAAGTCTCTGGGGTGGGAATCGAACCTACAACCTTCTTGACACAGAGGTGAGGGTGCTACCCACTGAGCCACGACTGACACCTAATGGGTTCCAGAGGTAAAATCACATTAGAGTTGCTCCAATCCGCCAATTAGTCTATCCTTCTCTTTTGACACCACTTGTATCAGTTACTATCAAAGGAAAATGACATTACACAGTCTCAAGAATTCAATTACATTTCCCTTAAATGTTATTGAAATTAATCTATTTGACTGATGTATAGCTTAAGTTTTTTGTAAAATACATCTATGATGGGTGATTTTATGTTTAACAGCATTATGAAAATTTCAGAATTCAATGAGAATTAATCAGTATCAGAATTATTTGAACTGAATATGATTTCCCCCAAGACTACACAAATCAGGTTTGTATGTGAGGTGATAATGCATTGGCTGCTTGGTGACTGCAGATTAAATCGGTCAGAGGTACTGTTTATGATCCTCAGTGTCACAGGACTGAATTATTTGGAAAGACTGGGGAAACTTAGACTTCTGCCTTGAAAGGAGGGGTCTGAGAGTGCCTTATCTCCACACTGATGCTGCAATCATAATGCAAACTCAAATGTGGCTGCAGGGCATTCTGGAGGGAGAGGGTGAACAGCCAGAGGTCTAAGTTAGCTTGGCAGGGGGATGGGGACCTGAAAATAGATTCAGTAGGGAGGGGAGTAAAGCTGCAATTAGAAAGCAAAAATAAAGAAAGTGAGTTTGAAGGAGAGAGGAAACAAGCAGGAAAAAAGGATTAAAAAAAACAAATTTAAAGGCTCTTTGTCTAAATGCACGTAGCATTCGTAACAAAATAGGTGAGTTGACGGCACAAATAGATACCAATGGGTATGATCTGATAGCCATTACAGAGACGTGGTTGCAAGGTGACCAGGGCTGGGAACTAAATATTATGGGGTATTTGACAATCTGGAAGGACAGACAGAAAGGAAAAGTGGGTGGGGTAGCTCTGTTGATAAAGGATGGAATCACTGCAATAGATATGATATGATATTGGCTCAAATGATCAGGATGTTGAAACAGTTTGTGTGGAGATAACGAATAATAAGGGGGAAAAGTCGCTGGTGGGCATACTCTATAGGCCCCCGAACAGTAGCAACTCTGTTGGTCAGAGTATAAACCAGGAAATAGTGGGGGCTTGTAAAAAGGGAACAGCAATAATCATGGGTGATTTTAACCTCCATATTGATTGAACAAATCAAATTGGTCAGGGTAGCCTTGAGGAAGAGTTCACAGAGTGCATAAGGGACGGGTTCCTTGAGCAGTATGTAACGGAACCAACCAGGGGGCAGACTATCTTAGATCTGGTCCTGTGTAATGAGACAGGATTAATAAACAATCTCCGATGTAAAAGATCCCCTTGGAATGAGTGATCATAGCATGGTTGAATTTCAAATTCAGATGGAGGGTGAGAAAGTTGGATCTCAAACCAGCGTACTAAGGTTAAATAAAGGAGACTACAAAGGTATGAGGGCAGAGTTGGCTAAAGTGGACTGGGAAAATAAATTAAAGTATAGGACGGCTGATGAACAGTGGCGTACATTTAAGGAGATATTTCACAACTCTCAAGAAAAATATATTCCAGTGAGGAGGAAAGGGTGTAAAAGAAAAGATAGCTATCTGTGGCTAAGTAAAGAAATAAAGGACGGTATCCAATTAAAACCAAGGGCATACAAAGTGGCCAAAACTAGTGGGAGGACAGAAGATTGAGAAGCTTTTAAAAGCTAGCAAAGAATGACCAAAAAAATGATTAAGAAAGGGAAGATAGACTATTAAAGTAAACTAGCACAAAATATAAAAACAGATAGCAAGAGTTTCTATAGGTATATAAAAAGGAAAAGAGTGGCTAAAGTAAAAGTTGGTCCCTTAGAGGACGAGACCAGGGAATTAGTAATGGGGAACATGGAGATGGCAGAAACTCTGAACAAATATTTTGTATCAGTCTTTACGGTAGAGGACACTAACAATATCCCAACAGTGGATAGTCAAGGAGCTATAGGGGGGGAGGAACTTAACACAATCATTAAAGAGGTGGTACTCAGTAAGATAAATGGGACTAAAGGCAGATAAATCCCCTGGACCTGATGGCTTGCATCCTAGGGTCTTAAGAGAAGTAGCGGCAGGGATTGTGGATGATTTTGTTGTAATTTACCAAAATTCCCTGGATTCTGGGGAGGTCCCAGCAGATTGGAACAGAGCAAATGTAACACCCCTATTTAAAAAAGGAGGCAGACAAAAAGCAGGAAACTATAGACCAGTTAGCCTAATATCTGTGATTGGGAAAATGTTGGAGTCCATTATTAAAGAAGCAGTAACAGGACATTTGGAAAAACATAATTCAGTCAGGCAGAGTCAGCATGGATTTATGAAAGGGAAGTCATGTTTGACAAATTGGCTGGAATTCTTTGAGGATGTAACGAACAGGGTGGATAAAGAGGAACCAGTGGATGTGGTGTATTTGGACTTCCAGAATGCATTTGATAAGGTGCCACATAAAACGTTCCTGCACAAGATAAAAGTTCACTGGGTTGGGGGTAATATATTAGCATGGATAGAGGATTGGCTAACTAACAGAAAACAGAGAGTTGGGATAAATGGTTCATTCTCTGGTTGGCAACCAGTAACTATTGGGGTGCCACAGGGATCAGTTCTGGGACCCCCAACTATTTACAATCTATATTAATGACTTGGAAGAAGGGACCGAGTGTAACGTAGCCAAGTTTGCTGATGATACAAAGATGGGAGGAAAAGCAATGTGTGAGAACAAAAAAAATCTGCAAAAGCACATAGACAGGCTAAGTGAGTGGGCAAAAATTTGACAGATGGAGTATAATGTTGGAAAGTGTGAGGTTATGCACTTTGGCAGAAAAAAATTAAAGAGCAAGTTATTCTTTAAATGGAGAAAAATTGCAAAGTGCTGCAGTACAGCGGGACCTGGGGGTACTTGTGCATGAAACACAAAAGGTTAGTATGTAGGTACAGCAAGTGATCAGGAAGGCCAATGGAATCTTGGCCTTTATCGCAAAGGGGATGGAGTATAAGAGCAGGGAAGTCGTGCTACAGCTATACAGGGTATTGGTGAGGCCACACCTGGAATACTGCATACAGTTTTGGTTTCCATATTTAAGAAAGGATATACTTGCTTTGGAGGCAGTTCAGAGAAGGTTCACAAATTTGATTCCGGAGATGAGGGGATTGACTTATGAGGAAAGGTTGAGTAGATTGGGCCTCTACTCATTGGAATTCAGAAGAATGAAAGGTGATCTTATCGAAACTATAAGATTATGAGGGGGCTTGACAAGGTGGATGAGAGAGGATGTTTCCACTAATAGGGGAGACTAGAACTAGGGGGTACAATCTTAGAATAAGAGGCCGCCATTTAAAACTGAGATGAGGAGGAATTTCTCCTCTCAGAGGGTTGTAAATCTGTGGAATTTGCTGCCTCAGAGAGCTGTGGAAGCTGGGTCATTGAATAAATTTAAGACAGAGATAGAAAGTTTCTTAAACGATAAGAGAATAAGGGGTTATGGGGAGCGGGCAGGGAAGTGGACCTCAGTCCATGATCGGATCAACCATGATCATAATAAATGGCGGAGCAGGCTCGAGGGGCCGTATGGCCTACTCTTGCTCCTATGTCTTATGTTCTTATGTTCTTAAACCATAGAGTCAGGACCTGACCCGACTTAAATCTGAAACTACCTCCTGAAGGGTGTCTCACTCCACTTCACACTAAAGTGAATCCAAATTCACACTACATGAGTTTAGCATCAGTGTAAAATGGAGCAATGGGTGCATAAAGGAACATGCGGTTGGAAGAGATTTAAGTTCACAAGAAACGTAGATTTTCAGCACATGTATAAATTGGACTTTGCACGTCTGTGGTAAGAGTAGACATGTCTCAAACAATGTGATTCCCCTTCATGTCAGATTACTTGGTCCCATCAAGTAAATTTAATGCATCATTGACAAAAGATCAGTGGGGCATAGAAATGTATAGGATTGGAGAAGATCATTTTGGCTGATTTGGCCAGTCTCAGAGTTGAAAAACAGAACAGTTATATAATCCCTCATTGATATCCTTGCTTAATGCCTTCTTAAAATTACTAATATTCTCAGCCTTGATTACCTCCTTTAGCAATCCATCCAAACATTCATAACTGTCTGCGTCAGATAGCCATATTTGATCTGTCCATTCACTGTCACTCTTCTGAGATCCATCCCACATGCACTCGCTGTTGTTCTTGGCACCATGGTCAAGAGTTTCTCAGGGTTTAACATGTCGATACCCTTAAGGATCTGGAATACATCAACCAAATTCTTTCTTGTCTTCTCTTGTCCAGTGTAAACAAACTGAGAGTCTCTAGTGACTCCTTGTAGCTCAGATGCCTGATGCCCAGTATCAGATAGGCAATTCTTTGCTGCTCCTTTTCCAGTGCCATGATGCCCTTTCTGTAAGATGGCATCCAGAAATGCAGACAACACCCCAAATGGTGCCGAACTAATTATTTAACTAATGCCCTGTACAGGCTCAGTATCACATCCGATGATTTGTGTTCTGTTCCATGTTTGAGACAATCTAAAATCCCATTTATCTTATTTATCATTGCTTCACACTGAGCAGGTGGTTTAAATGATCTGACCAGCAATACACCCAAATCAGTTTCCAATGCTGTATCTTGTAGAGCAATGCCATTTACATTATTGTCTCAATGTTTATTCTTCTTCCTTAGTCTCAGTACTTTGCACTTGTTTTTGTCCATATCCCTGCTTTCAAATCATTGACATACAATGTGAATAGTAAAGATCTCATCACTGATCCTTGGTCACCTCCTGCAGCTCAATGCACACCACCCTCTTTCTCCTTTGATACAGCCAATTATAAATCCATTTCAACAATTTCCCATCTATTCTGTGCATTTCCACCTTATGACCCAATCTTCTACCTGGTACTCTTCAGCAAAAGTCTTGCTGAATCCAAGGTAATCAATATGCATTGTGGAGGTAGATCAATTTGACTTATTTTTGTCACAAAATTACTACATTTAAATGCCTCAATTGCTTTTGCACCATCTCCAGCCAGGATAGTCACCACTTAATTTCCCTACTTTACAATCGTGACTTCAAAAAGTACTTGATTTGTTTGCGAAGCTCTTTGGGAAGTCCTGAGTCTGCGAAAGGCGCTGTATAAGTACAAGTTCTTCCATTCATTTCTTCTTCTTTTGTACGGTAGAAGCAAAGCAAATCAAATGTCAGTATCTAAGCTAGATATCCAAGTCAGATATAAACACAGAAAATGCTGAAAACACTCAGCAGGTCAGACAGCATCTGTGCAGAGAGAAACAGAGTTAACATTTCAGTTCGATGACCTTTCGTCACAACTGGAAAAAGTTAGAGATGTAACAGACTTTAAGCAAGTGCAGAGGCAGTACTATCTACAAGATACATTGCATCAACTTGCCAAGGCTTCTTCCACAACACCTCCCAAACCCTCAACCTCTACCACCTAGGACAAAGGCAGCAGGCACATGGGAACAGCACCACCTCCAAGTTCCCCTCCAAGTCACACACCATCCTAACTAGGAAATATATTGGAGTTCCTTCATCGTCGCTGAGTCAAAATCCTGGAGCTCCCTCCCTAACAGCTCTGTGGGAGCACCTTCACCACACGGACTGCAGCAGTTCAAGAAGACGGCTCACCACCACCTTCTCAAGGGCAATTAGGGATGGGCAAGAAATGCCAGCCTTGCCAGAGATGCCCACATCCCGGGAACTAATAAAAAAAAAGGTCGATGACCTTTCATCAGAACTGGAAAAAGTTAGAGATGTAACGGATTTTAAGCAAGTGCAGAGGCAGGGAAAGTGAGGAGGGGAGCTAAGGAAAGAACAAAAGGGAAGGTCTGTATTAGGGGGGGAAGGCAGGAGTGATTAAATGACAATAGGGATGATGGTGCAAGACAAAAGGAGATGAAAATAGGACAAGCAAAAATCAAAACATAAGTCTGTAAGAGGTGTAAATGGGAATAGCAGAATCATCAACAGCTGCCATGTGAAAAAGTGGGAGAGGTTATGGTATGAAATAGTTGAACTTTTCTAGACTTATTGATTTTTTGGAGTCTAGGGGAATCAAGTGATATGGAGATTGGATGGGAAAGTTGAGTTGAGGTCGATGATCAGTTATGATCTTATTGAATGGTGGAGCAGGCTCAAGGGGCCGAATGGCCTACTCCTGCTCCTAATTCTTATGTTCTTATATCACAGACCTTCTCTTTTGTTCTTTCTCCCCCTCACCCCATTTCCCTGCCTCTGCACTTACTTTAAAACCTGTTACATCTCTAACTTTTTCCAGTTCTGACCAAAGGTCGCCGACCTGAAATGTTAACTCCATTTCTCTCTCCACAAATGCTGCCTGACCCGCTGATTATTTCCAGCAATTTTCTGTTTTTATTTCATAATTCCAGCATCTGCAGTATTTTGCTTTTGTATCTAAGTCAGATACATAAGCCTGATGTCCAGCTGGATTCCGTTCACTAATCTTAATCTTCCAGGTCTTTAAGCTTCAGCTTATTGTTCCTGCAAAGTAAAAAATCCCCCGTGGCTCCCATCACGCTATAAAATGGCGGCTGTCCCGCCAGAAATAAACAGTCGTTGCTGCGCTAGCGGAGGGCGGGCCAAGTGACCAAGTTCATGTTTTTTTGGTCACGCGGTGCCTCCATCACCCTTTCAGGCAAAAATTTCCAGATCCTATCCACTCGCTGCATAAAAAGGTTTTTTCTCATGTCGCCTTTGGTTCTTCTAATCACCTTAAATCTGTGTCCCCTAGTTCTCGACCGTTCCGCCAATGGGAACGATTTTTCTCGATCTACTCTGTCTAGACCCCTCATGATTCTGAACACCTCTATCACATCTCCTCTCAACCTTCTCTGCTCCAAGGAGAACAACCCCAGCTTCTCCAGTCTTCGGAAAGATAGACAAGAAGGGAAAGGAGGTGGGGTAGCTCTGTTAATAAAGGATGATATCAGGGCAGTTGTGAGAGACGATATCTAATGAACAAAATGTTGAATCATTGTGGGTGGAGATTAGAGATAGTAAGGGGAAAAAGTCACTGGTGGGCGTAGTTTATAGGCCCCCAAATAATAACTTCACGGTGGGGCGGGCAATAATCAAGGGAATAATGGAGGTATGTGAAAAAGGAACGGAAGTAATCATGGGGGATTTTAACCTACATATCGATTGGTCAAATCAAATCGCACAGGGTAGCCTGGAGGAGGAATTCATAGAATGCATACGGGATTGTTTCTTAGAACAGTATGTTACAGAACCTACAAGGGAGCAAGCTATCTTAGATCTAGTCCTGTGTAATGAGACAGGAATAATAAACGATCTCCTAGTAAAAGATCCTCTCGGAATGAGTGATCACAGTATGGTTGAATTTGTAATATAGATTGAGGGTGAGGAAGTAGTGTCTCAAACGAGCGTACTATGCTTAAACAAAGGGGACTACAGTGGGATGAGGGCAGAGTTGGCTAAAGTAGACTGGAAACACAGACTAAATGGTGGCACAATTGAGGAACAGTGGAGGTCTTTTAAGGAGCTCTTTCATAGTGCACAACAAAAATATATTCCAGTGAAAAAGAAGGGCGGTAAGAGAAGGGATAACCAGCCGTGGATAACCAAGGAAATAAAGGAGAGTATCAAATTAAAAACCAATGTGTATAAGGTGGCCAAGGTTAGTGGGAAAATAGAAGATTGGGAAAATTTTAAACGACAGCAAAGAATGACTAAGAAAGCAATAAAGAAAGGAAAGATAGATTACGAAGGCAAAACATAAAAACAGATAGTAAAAGCTTTTACAGATATATAAAATGGAAAAGAGTGACTAAAGTAAATGTTGGTCCCTTAGAAGATGAGAAGGGGGATTTAATAATGGGAAATGTGGAAATGGCTGAGACCTTAAACAATTATTTTGCTTCGGTCTTCACAGTGGAAGACACAAAAACCATGCCAAAAATTGCTGGTCACAGGAATGTGGGAAGGAAGGACCTTGAGACAATCACTATCACTAGGGGGGTAGTGCTGGACAGGCTAATGGGACTCAAGGTAGACAAGTCCCCTGGTCCTGATGAAATGCATCCCAGGGTATTAAAAGAGATGGTGGAAGTTATAGCAGATGCATTTGTTATAATCTACCAAAATTCTCTGGACTCTGGGGAGATACCAGTGGATTGGAGAGCAGCTAATGTAATGCCTCTGTTTAAAAAAGGGGGCAGACGAAAAGGCAGGTAACTATAGGCCGGTTAGTTTAACATCTGCAGTGGGGAAAATGCTTGAAACTATCATTAAGGAAGAAATAGCGGGACATCTAGATAGGAATAGTGCAATCAAGCAGACGCAGCATGGATTCATGAAGAGGAAATCATGTTTAACTAATTTACTGGAATTCTTTGAGGATATAACGAGCATGGTGGATAGAGGTGTACCGATGGATGTGGTATATTTCGATTTCCAAAAGGCATTCGATAAGGTGTTACACAAAAGGTTACTGCAGAAGATAAAGGTACGCGGAGTCAGAGGAAATGTATTAGCATGGATCGAGAATTGGCTGGCTAACAGAAAGCAGAGAGTCGGGATAAATGGGTCCTTTTCGGGTTGGAAATCGGTGGTTAGTGGTGTGCCACAGGGATCGGTGCTGGGACCACAACTGTTTACAATATACATAGATGACCTGGAAGAGGGGACAGCGTGTAGTGTAACAAAATTTGCAGATGACACAAAGATTAGTGGGAAAGCGGGTTGTGTAGGGGACACAGAGAGGCTGCAAAGAGATTTAGATAGGTTAAGCGAATGGGCTAAGGTTTGGCAGATGGAATACAATGTCGGAAAGTGTGAGGTCATCCACCTTGGAAAAAAAAACAGTAAAAGGGAATATTATTTGAATGGGGAGAAATTACAACATGCTGCGGTGCAGAGGGACCTGGGGGTCCTGATGCATGAATCCCAAAAAGTTAGTTTGCAGGTACAGCAGGTAATCAGGAAGGCGAATGCAATGTTGGCCTTCATTGCGAGAGGGATGGAGTACAAAAGCAGGGAGGTCCTTCTGCAACTGTATAGGGTATTGGTGAGGCCGCACCTGGAGTACTGCGTGCAGTTTTGGTCACCTTACTTAAGGAAGGATATACTAGCTTTGGAGAGGGTACAGAGACGATTCACTCGGCTGATTCCAGAGATGAGGGGGTTACCTTATGATGAAAGACTGGGTCTTTACTCCTTGGAGTTCAGAAGGATGAGGGGTGATCTTATAGAAACATTTAAAATAATGAAAGGGATAGACAAGATAGAGGCAGAGAGGTTGTTTCAACTGGTCGGGGAGAATAGAACTAGGGGGCACAGCCTCAAAATACTGGGGAGCCAATTTAAAACCGAGTTGAGAAGGAATTTCTTCTCCCAGAGGGTTGTGAATCTGTGGAATTCTCTGCCCAAGGAACAGTTGAGGCTAGCTCATTGAATGTATTCAAGTCACAGATAGATAGATTTTTAACCAATAAGGGAATTAAGGGTTACGAGGTGCGGGCGGGTAAGTGGAGCTGAGTCCACGGCCAGATCAGCCATGATCTTGTTGAATGGCGGAGCAGGCTCGAGGGGCTAGATGGCCTACTCCTGTTCCTAATTCTTATGTTCTTATGTAGTCTATCCACATAACTGAAGTCCCTCATCCCCCCTGGACTCAATCTTGTAAATCTTTTCTGCACCCTCTCGAAGGCCTTCATATCTTTCTTAAAGTGTGGTGCCCAGAATTGGACACAATACTCCAGTGGAACCGAACCAGTGTTTTATAAAGGTTCATCATAACTTCCTTGCTTTTGTACTCTATGGGGCTAAATTTTACACTTTTGTGCAGATTGCCCAAAAATGGACAGTATTTCCGGCATGGGCAGTAAAAATGGGTTTTCAGATCGTCGGCTTCTCGCCCATTCTCAAAGCCACTAGTCTCCATTTTTGAAATTGGGCATTACCATGAGCGATATGAAATGGGCGGTAGTGTTAATCTCTCTGACCATCTTCCGTAGAGTGTTGCCGTCCTTAGCAGCGGCATGGCAACGTTCGATTCCCGCGATTCAGGAGGTCAACAGTCATCATGACATGCGCAGAAGAGACAAAGAGAGAGGGAGCTGAAAGCGTGTATGGCTGTGGTGTGTGCTTGATTGGCTGTTGTGGGATGCACGAGGGAGATTCACCAGCAGCAAAAAGCCTACTAAGCATCAAGAACATAGTTTTCACTGAGTTTTTGTCCAACAAATAATATATAACATGGACGGGATGGAGGAGGCCCTGGAGCTGGAAGCCAGGAACATTGATGGCAGAGGGCTCCCAGTGCTCCCAGAGCGTGGCACTGCACCCCAAGGTGCCGCACCACCATTGCCAACGACACGAGGGGCAGGAGCAACATCTTGCTTCTGGCTCGGAGCATGTTCCCATCTTGGGACCGTCCTCTCCCGTATCCGTCCAAGCAGCGGGTCGGCCGTCATCCCCCCTCCCCCCCCACCACCCAATGAAGCATCCCTTCCCCCCCCCACCACCCAATGAAGCATCGCCTGAGGAGCTCCTCAGCCAGGCAGCTTAGAGTCAGGAGGGGAAGGGGTAGAGGTGGGGAGGAGAAGCGGGGGTGGGGGGAGGGGCAAGGAAGGGTTGTTTTTTATAGATATACTTATGATTTCAGACAAATATTCAGTTTAAATGTTTTTTATTTAACAAAACCTTGTTGCGCATTGGCTTAGATAGCTGCATCGTTACACACTGATGATTCCTTAACATGAAAGGGTATAATTACACTCAACTTCAATCAACTTAAACTTTAACTGTCACCAAGATGATGCCCACCATTGATGTATGACCTGCACACCCAGCAGTGTGTCAGCCGTGTAAACATCACCAATGTTCTTTCAGGCAAAGCGCTCATTGATGAGCTCCTGACGTAAGAGTCTTGCAGCTATCATGCCACCACAGGCCCTTTCATGCAGTCGACAGGGGGGACAGGGGCATAGCTTCAGTGTCAGCCTGATTGTCTGACCCGAGGTCAGCGTCCACCTCCTCGTCCTAATCTTCCTCTCTCTGGTGAGGTGGACTGTCAGACTCTTCTGGCAATTCTTGTCCCCTCCCCATCGCCAAGTTATGCAGCATGGAGCACATGACCATGAATTGAGCTACCTGTTCAGGGTGATATTGGAGCTCGCTTCCTGAGTGGTCCAGGCATCTATAGCGCTGCTTAAGCACTCCAATGGTTTTCGCCTCGATATTACGAGTGACTCTGTGCTCTCGTTGTATCGCTTCTCAGCTTCGGTGTGGGTGTCACGCAGGGGGGCGTCAACAGCCAGGTGGCGAGGCCATATCCTTTGTCACCAAGCATCCAGCATTGACCTTGTGGCTGATTGTTAAACAAGTCAGATACAATGCTCTCACGCAAGATGTGAGCATCATGGATGCTACCCGGAAATTTAGCATTCACTGCCATAATAATTGCTGGTGGTCGACAACGAGTTGCACATTCAGGGAGTGGAATCCCTTGCAGTTCCTGAAAACCTCTGCATCCTGAAAAGGTGCCCACATCGCGATGTGCGTATAGTCTATTGCTCCCTGCACCTTGGGGAAGTTAGCAATTCAGTAGAATCCTAAAGCCCTCTCAGTCTGAGCCTCCCTGGTCATAGAGAAGCTGATAAAGTCCATCCTGCATGTGTACAGGGCTTCAGTGACCTGTCTAATGCAGCAATGTGTGGCATGCTGAGACAGACCGCAAATGTCGCCAGCTGAGGCCTGAAAAGAACCCGACACGTAGAACGACAGTGCCGCAGTGACTTTGACCTCGACGGACAGTGCAGTACTGATGGTGCTGGCAGACTGCAGATCTCCCGTTATGAGCTGGCATACCTCAGTGATAACCTCTTTGTGGAAGCAGTCTCCGAAGGCAAGTGGTGTCGGACAAATTGAGGTAAGACTGCTTCTCCCTGTACTTGCGGGGGGTGTAATGTCTGGTCCTCCTCATCAGCGTGGCACATCTTACATTGGGCACATAATGCTGTGGAGCGTACCTTCAGCCATCTTGAGTCTGCAGCATGTAATTGGTCATCAAGAGAGAGTGAGAAAGGACAGGCCCCATTGCAATAGCTCTCTGCTTTCCACCGATTGGTCACAAAGAATTAATGTCCCGATGAAGACGCCTATTAAATTCCAATCGTTCACAGTATGATAAAGATATTCGTACAGATGTTCACATCACCTCCAAACACCTGCAGAGTAAATCCAAACTCCCCCGAGGTTGAAGCAGAGCAGTATTTTAAATGATGCGACATGTGATTTAGAACACGGTGTCCATAATGCTGTGATTAGTTTCGGTTAATTCCACTTTTTCCGGGCGGTTTTTTGGGCGAGCGATATTGTGGGCGATATGTGTGCCAGGTGGTGAAAGTGATGCTGAGCGATCTCCTGGGCGTTAGTTTCGGCAAACGTAATCTTTACGACAAAAAAAGTGTGGTCGGTATTATTGAATCTAACGCTGGGCGATATTTTGGGCGTTGATTTCGCCCATTCTGATGATTCCGCCCAAAAAAAGTGGGCGGGCGATATTATTTTTCCCAGCGTTACGCACATGGGGAACGTAACGCTCGGCGATAAGTGTCCGAAAAATGCCTGTCAGTTTCTATTTTGTGGCTAAATGGGCGATATCTGGGCATTATACATCGTTTTCGCAGTAAAATGGACATTAAGTGGCCGTTAAACATGCAAAAAAAGTGGAAAATCTAGCCCTATGCCTCTATTTATGAAGTTCAAGATCCCGTAAGCTTCTTTAACAGCTTTCTCAACCTGCCCTGCCCCCTTCAACGATTTGTGCACACATACCCCCAAATATCGCTGTTCCTGGACCCCATTTAGGATTATATCCTCCAGTTTATATTGCCTCTCCTTGTTCCTTCCAAAATGTATCACTTCGCACTTTCCTGCGTTAAATTTCATCGACCATGTGTCCGCCCATTCCACCTGCCTGCCTGTGTCCTCTTGAAGTCTTATCACTATTCTTCTCACTGTTCGCTATACTAACAAGTATTGTGTCTTCCACAGATTTTGAAATTGTGTCCAAATCATTAATCTGTTTCAGATTTCTAGCATCCCTGGTATTTTGCTTTCGTATCTAAGTCAGATGTCCAGTTGGAGTCAATTCACTAATGTTAATTCCAGTTAAGCAATGCCTCGATTTCAAAATGCTCATCCTTGTTTTCAAATCCCTTTATGGCCTCACCCTTCCCTATCTCTGTAATCTCCTCCAGCCCCACAACCCCACAAGATGTCTGTGCTCCTCTAATTCTGCCCTCTTGAACATCCCTGATTATAATCGCTCAACCATTGGATTATAGAATCATAGAAATTTACAGCATGGAAGGAGGCCATTTTGGCCCATCGGCCGACAAAGAGCTATCCAACCTAATCCCACTTTCCAGCTCTTGGTCCGTAGCCCTGTAGGTTACGACACTTCAAGTGCACATCCAAGTATTCTATTGCCTCGGCACTAAGCTCTGGAACTCCCTGACTAATCCTCTCTACTTCTCTTTCCTCCTTCAAACCTACCTCTTTACCGAGCTTTTGGTCATCTGCGCTAATTTCACCTTACGCCGTTCGGTGTCAAATTTTTTAGCTCATAATAATCCTGTGAAGCATCTTGGGAACTTTCACAACGTTAAAAAATTTTAAAACTCTTAAACAAATTTAAAAGCTCTTTGTCTAAATGAACGTAGCATTCATAACAAAATAGATGAGTTGACAGCACAAATAGATACAAATGGGTATGATCTCATAGCCATTACAGAGACATGGGAACTAAATATTCAGGGGTATTTAAGAATTTGGAAGGACAGACAGAAAGAAAAAGGATGTAGGGTAGCTCTGTTAATAAAGGATGAGATCAGTGCGTTAGTGAGAAACGATATTGGCTCAGAAGACCAGGATGTTGAATCAGTTTGGGTGGAGATAAGGAATAATAAAGGGAAAAAGTCACTGGTGGGTGTAGTCTATAGGCCCCCTAACAGTAGCTACACTGTTGGACGGAGTATAAATCAAGAAATAATGGAGGCCTGTAATAAAGGAACATGGGTGATTTTAACCTTCATATTGAGGGTAGCCTTGAGGAAGAGTTTATAGAATGTATCCGGGATAGTTTCCTTGAACTGAACGTTGCGGAACAAACCAGGGAGCAGGCTAGCTTAGAACTAGTACTATGTAATGAGGCAGGATTAATAAATGATCTCGTAGTAAAGGATCCTCTAGGAATGAGTGACCATAACATGGTTGAATTTCAAATCCAGCTGGAGAGTGAGAAAGTTGGTTCTCAAATCAGGGTCCGAAGCTTAAATAAAGGAGACTACAAAGGTATGAGGGCAGAGTTAGCTAAAGTGAATTGGGAAAATAGACTTAAATATGGGACAGTTGATGAGCAGTGACAGACATTTAAGGAGATATTTCATAACTCGCAATGAAAATATATCCCAATGAGAAGGAAAGACGGTAAGAGAAGGGATAACTATCTATGGCTACCTAAGGAAATAAGGGCATACAATGTGGCCAAGACTAGTAGGAGGCCAGAGGATTGGGAAATGTTTTAAAGCCAGCAAAGAATGACTAAAAACAATGATAAAGAAAGGGAAGATAGATTATGAAAGTAAATTAGCACGAAATATAAAAACAGATCGTAAGAGTTTCTATAGGTACATAAGAAAAGAGTGGCTAACGTAAATGTTGGTCCCCTAGAGGTTGAGACTGGGGAATTAGTAATGGAGAACAGAGAAATGGCAGAGACATTAAACAAATATTTTGGTCTTCACGGTAGAAGACACTAAAAACTTCCCAATAGTGGATAATCAAGGGGCAATAGGGAGGGAGGAACTTAATACAATCACTATCACTAATGAAGTGGTACTCAGTAAAATAATAGGACCAAAGGCAGACAAGTCCCCTGGACTTGATGGCTTACATCCAAGGGTCTTAAAAGAAGTGGCTGCAGAGATAGTGGATGTATTGGTTGTAATCTACCAAAATTCCCTGGATTCTGCAGAGGTCCCTGCGGATTGGAAAACCGCAAATGTAACACTCCTGTTTAAAAAGAGGCAAACGGAAAGCACAAAACTATAGACCAATTAGCCTAACATCTGTCAATGGGAAAATGCTGGAGTCCGTTATTAAGGAAGCAGTAGTGGGATATTTGGAAAAGCATGATTCAATCAAGCAAAGTCGGCATGGTTTTATGAAAGGGAAATCATGTTTGACAAATTTGCTGGAGTTCTTTGAAGATGTAATGCGCAGGGTGGATAAGGGGGAACCAGTGGATGTGGTGTATTTGGATTTCCAGAAGGCATTCAATAAGATGCCACATAAGAGGTTACTGCACAAGATAAAAGCTCACGGGGTTGGGGGTAATATATTAGCACGGATAGAGGATTGGTTAATTAACAGAAAACAGAGAGTTGGGATCAATGGGTCATTTTCCGGTTGGCAAACGGTGACTAGTGGGGGTGCCACAGGGATCGGTGCTGGGGCCTCAACTGTTTACAATCTATATTAATGACTTGGATGAAGGGACCGAGTGTAATGTAGCCAAGTTTGCTGATGATGGGTGGGAAAGCAAATTGTGAGGACACAAAAAATATGCAAAGGGATATAGACAGGCTAAGTGAGTGGGCTTATAAGATAATGAGGGGGCTCAACAAGGCAAAAAGGATATTTCTACTCCTAGGGGAAACTAAAACTAGGGGACATAGTCTCAGACTAAGGGGCCGCCCATTTAAAACTCAGATGAGAAATTTCTTCTCTCGGAGGGTTGTAAATCTGTGGAATTCTCTGCCCCAGAGAGCTTTGAAGGCTGGGTCATTGAATATATTTAAGGTGGAGATAGACAGATTTTTGAAGGATAAGGGAATAAAGGGTTATGGGGAGCAGGTGGGGAAGTGGAGTTGAGGATCGGATCAGCCATGATCTTATTGCATGGCGGAGCAGGCTCGAGGGGCCGTATGGCCTACTCCTTATGTTCTAACGGCGCTATTTAAATATATGCTATACAATACAAATACCCATAGTAATCCTCCAGCTCGTCAAGCTGCAGCTCATCGTTCCTGCAATATAAACCCCCCCGCCCCCGGTGGCTTCCATCACGCGACAAAATGGCGGCCGTCATCCCGCCAGAAATAAACGGGCGAAGGGCGAGCCACGTGACCAGCCTGACGGGTAGGTGTGCGGGGTCACGCGGCCCGCTCAAGCCAATCAGCGCGGAGACAAGGCCACGTGAGCATCCTGTCAGGGCGGTTTGGGGGAGGTGTCACTCGGACCGCTCTGACACGAGTTCGGCTGCCGGGTAGAGTTTCTCCAATCTCGCGAGATGTGAAGGTCCTCCCCCCCCCCCCCCCCCCGCCCGCCTCCCTCCTCTCTCTCTCTCTCTCTCTCGAGCCCACCGCCCCGCACTGAGAGAATCTCGCGAGATGAGGAGATCCCCCTCCCCCTCCCCCTCAGAGTGCGGCTCGCGATCTGGTTGCGGGACCCCAGGGCGGCCATTACGCTGGAAAGACTATAAGCAGGAGGTAAGGGAATGCGGGCCGCAGCTTTAGAGACGCTCATTTATTTGTTTTTGTCTTGCACGACTGTGGGGAGAAGGGGAAAGGGAGGAGGGCGGTCACTCACTCACTCATTCCCTCCCTCCTGGCAGGCCCGATGCGATCCGGGGACAGGGTGGGCGAGGATGAGAGGGACGGTTGAATTGCCGGCAGGGAAGAGGCGAGGGTTCGGCGGGGAATGCGAGCGGAGCAGGCCGACATGGCCGGCCGGCCGGGAGCGGGGCAGAGGAACTACATCTCCCAGCCTGCACCGCCGGTCTGGCGCAGGCGCAGCCTCCAGGCAACAAAAAGTTGCAGTTGACCCAAAAACCCCCCAGAAAATTGGTGGAAATACTCTGCACCTCAGGCCAGCATCTGTGGAGAGAGAAAAACAGTGTTAACAAAGATTGGACAGGCTGGGGTTGCTTTCTTTGGAGCAGAGGAGGCTGAGGGGAGACTTAATTGAGGTGTATGAAATTATGAGGGGCCTAGATAGAGTGGATAGGAAAGATTTGTTTCCCTTGGCATAGGGGTCAACAACCAGTGGGCATAGATTTAAAGGATGTTTAGAGGAGATATGAGGGGAAATTTCTTCACCCAGAGGGTGGTGGGCGTCTGGAACTCACTGCCTGAAAGGATGGTAGAGGCAGAAAACCCTCATCGCGTTTAAAAAGTACTTGGATGTGCACTATCAGGTTACGGACCAAGAGCTGGAAAGTGGGATTAGGCTGGGTAGCTCTTTGTTGGCTGGCGTGGGCCGAATGGCCTCCTTCTGTTCTGTAAATTTCAATGATTAAAGTTTCAGGACAATGACTGTCTGTATTTCCAGCATTTCCTGTTTTTAATTTCAGATTTCCAGCATCTGCAGTATTTTTGCTTTTGTATCATGAAAATGTTGCGCTTGTTGCAACCACCTGAAGGCTGAGACAATTGCACTTATAAGTGCTGTCAATTAAAGGATGGAGTTAACAAACAGAAAATTGCTGGAAATACTCGCGATCAGGTAGCATCTGTGGAGAGAGAAATTGCGTTAATGTTTCAGGTCGATGACCTTTTGTCAGAATTGGAAAACGATTAGAGATTTTAAGTAGGGAAAGGGCGGAGGAAAGAACAAACCGGGAAGGTCTGTGATAGGGTGGAAGGCAGGAAAGATTAAACGACAAAATAGATGATAGTACAAAGCAAAAGGAGTTGGTAATGGGGCAGAAAAAGAAACAAAAGATGGATCTAGAGGAGGTGTGAATGGCTGAAACATCAACAGCTGCCATGTGAAAAAATAGGCAGAGGTTATGGTTTGAAATTGTTGAACGCTGAGTCCAGAAGTGCCTTATTGAAAGTTGAGGTGCTGTTCCTCTAGCTTTCGTTGTGCTTCATTTGAACAGTGCAAGGGTCAGAGGTCGGAGTGGAGAATTAAATGACAACTGTTTCTCCACACATGCTGCCTGACTTGAGTACTTCCAGCATTTTCTATTTCTATTTCAGATTTCCAGCATCTGCTGTAATTTGCTTTTGTAAGAATGGAGTTGAGATGCAGATGAGCCCTCTCATGAATGACGGAACTGACTCGAAGGGGATGGGTCTCTTTTCTCTTGAAGGCTGACAGGCGACCTAATAAAGTCTTTAAATTTATGATAGAGTAGACACAAAGTGTTTCCACGCACGGGGAAGAGCAAAACTAGGGGGTCCACATCAATATAAGATGGTCATCAAGAAATCCAATAGAGTATTCAGCAGAAACTTCTTTACCCAGAGAGGGGTGAGAATGTAGAACTCGCTACAACAGGGAGTGGCTGAGGCGAATAGTATAGATGCATTTAAGGGGAGGATAGATAAGCATATGAGGGAGAAGGGAATTGAGGGGAGTGCTGATAGATGTGAAAAAATGGGAGGAGACTCGAGTGGAGCATAAATGGCCTGTTTCTGTGCCATATATCCCATGTAATCTATGCATGGCCTCCTCTTGTTCCTATGTTTTATAACAATTTCTTGGGTATGTTCTGGATATTTAGGAATACCCAGAATATATTATTTAGGAATATATTAAAAAAAACTTGCATTTATATCGTGCCTTTCATGGCCACTGGACGTCCCAAAGGGCTTTCCAGCCAATTTTTGAATATTGGGATTACGAGGGAAACGTTGATTGGGGTGAGTTTAGAGGCTTGTTGCTGGTTTTGAAAGGTATTGCTCATTTTGTTTCGATCTGTATTAGATGAAGTCTTCGCTGTCAGTAACGGCACCGTCCTTATTAATCAGTTACAGGGTGGCAGGGGGTGGGAATCTAACCGACTAATTTCTCCAATAGCAACCTGGCCATTTACAGTAAACCTACCTTTCAGGAACAGGTTTAGATTGTGCTTAATTGTTTTATTTGATTTCATTTATTTGGATACAGTGCTGGGTTTAGAATTTTGGAAAATTGGGCATAAATGACTTCCATCAGTGGTGTCTGAAAATGAGGGGTGTGATATGATGTGGTTTGACAAGAATTTTTAAACCTTTGAGTACTATTTGTGTTCTATTTCATCTTTCTGAGTTGGCTGTCAGTCAGGGCAGTAATCAGACTCTAGAATTGGGAAAGATTCTTGCATTTAATTGCTAGTCAGTTGATATCTTGCCTGATGTTGGATGAAGATAGGAGTTGGCTAGCCTGTTGCTATTCACTGTAAAGGCTCAAACATGATGGGCCTCGTGGGCAAGTACCACATGATGCTTGTGTATCATCATCATCATCATCATAGGCAGTCCCTCGGAATCGAGGAAGACTTGCTTCCATTCCTGAAGTGAGTTTTTTGGTGGCTGAACAGTCCAGTACGAGAGCCACAGACTCTGTCACAGGTGGGACAGACAGTAGTTGAGGGAAGGGGTGGGTGGGACTGGTTTGCCGCACGCTCTTTCCACAGCCTGCTCTTGATTTCTGCACACTCGGTGTTGAGACTCGAGGTGCTCAGTGCCCTCCTGGATGCACTTTCTCCATTTAGGGCGGGCTTTGGCCAGGGACTCCCAGGTGTCAGTGGAGATGTCGCACTTTATCAGGGAGGCTTTGAGGGTGTCCTTGTAACGTTTGCGCTGCCCATCTTTGGCTCGTTTGCTGTGGAGGAGCTCCGCATGGAGCATTTGCTTTGGGAGTCTCGTGACTGGCATGCAAACTATGTAGCCTGCCCAGCGGAGCTGATCGAGTGTGGTCAGTGCTTCAATGCTGGGGATGTTAGCCTGGACGAGGACGCTGATGTTGGTGCGCCTGTCCTCCCAAAGGATTTGTAGGATCTTGCGGAGAACATCGTTGGTGATATATCTCCAGTGACTTGAGGTGTCTACTGTACATGGTCCATGCCTCTGAGCCATACAGGAGGGCTGCTACAGCCCTGTAGACCATGAGCTTGGTGGTAGATTTGAGGGCCTGGTCTTCGAGAACACTTTTTCTCAGGCGGTCGAAGGCTGCAACAAGCTCCCCGCTGGAGTGGAACTAAACTACAGAACCAGTGGGAAGCTGTTTAACTTTCGCCGCTTCCAGGCCAGGACCAAGATCATCCCAACCTCTGTCGTCGAGCTACAGTACCCGGACGATGCCTGCATCTGCGCACGTTCTGAGGCTGAACTCTCGGACATAGTCGACGTATTTACTGAGGCATATGAAATTATGGGCCTTACACTAAACATCCGTAAGACAAAGGTCCTCCACCAGCCTGTCCTCGCTGCACAGCACTGCCCCCCCCCCCCAGTCATCAAGATCCACGTTGCGGCCCTCGACAATGTGGACCACTTCCCATACCTCGGGAGCCTCTTATCAACAAAAGCAGACATTGATGAAGAGACTCAACATCGCCTGCAGTGCCTGTGTAACCATACCAAGGAATCAATGCATTAACAGAAGAAAATTAACAAAGCACAGAGCCTTCCTGATCTACGCCATGCTGTATTTGAGCCATTGGAGAAAGTCTAGATTTTCTTCCAATAATTCCTTTGCCAAAAAAAGCAATTTCTTCAACTACAAAAAGTTCACAATAAAGAAACATAGAAACATAGAAAATAGGTGCAGGAGTAGGCCATTCGGCCCTTCTAGCCTGCACCGCCATTCAATGAGTTCATGGCTGAACATTCAACTTCAGTACCCCATTCCTGCTTTGTCGCCATACCCCTTGATCCCCCTAGTAGTAAGAACCTCATCTAACTCCTTTTTGAATATATTTAGTGAATTGGCCTCAACAACTTTCTGTGGTAGAGAATTCCACAGGTTCACCACTCTCTGGGTGAAGAAGTTCCTCCGCATCTCGGTCCTAAATGGCTTACCCCTTATCCTTAGACTGTGACCTCTGGTTCTGGACTTCCCCAACATTGGGAACATTCTTCCTGCATCTAACCTGTCTAACCCCGTCAGAATTTTAAATGTTTCTATGAGGTCCCCTCTCATTCTTCTGAACTCCAGTGAATACAAGCCCAGTTGATCCAGTCTTTCTTGATATGTCAGTCCCGCCATCCCGGGAATCAGTCTGGTGAACCTTCGCTGCACTCCCTCAATAGCAAGAATGTCCTTCCTCAGGTTAGGAGACCAAAACTGTACACAATACTCCAGGTGTGGCCTCACCAATGCCCTGTACAACTGTAGCAACACCTCCCTGCCCCTGCACTCAAATCCCCTTGCTATGAAGGCCAACATGCCATTTGCTTTCTTAACCGCCTGCTGCACCTGCATGCCAACCTTCAATGACTGATGTACCATGACACCCAGGTCTCTTTGCACCTTCCCTTTTCCTAATCTGTCACCATTCAGATAATAGTCTGTCTCTCTGTTTTTACCACCAAAGTGGATAACCTCACATTTATCCACATTATACTTCATCTGCCATGCATTTGCCCACTCACCTAACCTATCCAAGTCGTTCTGCAGCCTCACAGCATCCTCCTCGCAGCTCACACTGCCACCCAACTTAGTGTCATCCGCAAATTTGGAGATACTACATTTAATCCCCTCGTCTAAATCATTAATGTACAATGTAAACAGCTGGGGCCCCAGCACAGAACCTTGCGGTACCTCACTAGTCACTGCCTGCCATTCTGAAAAGTACCCATTTACTCCTACTCTTTGCTTCCTGTCTGCCAACCAGTTCTCAATCCATGTCAGTACACTACCCCCAATCCCATGTGCTCTAACTTTGCACATCAATCTCTTGTGTGGGACCTTGTCGAACGCCTTCTGAAAGTCCAAATATACCACATCAACTGGTTCTCCCTTATCCACTCTACTGGAAACATCCTCAAAAAATTCCAGAAGACTTGTCAAGCATGATTTCCCTTTCACAAATCCATGCTGACTTGGACCTATCATGTCACCTCTTTCCAAATGCACTGCTATGACATCCTTAATAATTGATTCCATCATTTTACCCACTACCGATGTCAGGCTGACCGGTCTATAATTCCCTGTTTTCTCTCTCCCTCCTTTTTTAAAAAGTGGGGTTACATTGGCTACCCTCCACTCCATAGGAACTGATCCAGAGTCAATGGAATGTTTGAAAATGACTGTCAATGCATCCGCTATTTCCAAGGCCACCTCCTGAAGTACTCTGGGATGCAGTCCATCAGGCCCTGGGGATTTATCGGCCTTCAATCCCATCAATTTCCCCAACACAATTTCCCGGCTAATAAGGATTTCCCTCAGTTCCTCCTCCTTACTAGACCCCCCGACCTCTTTTATAACCGGAAGGTTGTTCGTGTCCTCCTTCGTGAATACCGAACCAAAGTACTTGTTCAATTGGTCCGCCATTTCTTTGTTCCCCGTTATGACTTCCCCTGATTCTGACTGCAGGGGACCTACGTTTGTCTTTACTAACCTTTTTCTCTTTACATATTTAGAGAAACTTTTGCAATCCGTCTTAATGTTCCCTGCAAGCTTCTTCTCATACTCCATTTTCCCTGCCCTAATCAAACCCTTTGTCCTCCTCTGCTGAGTTCTAAATTTCTCCCAGTCCCCAGGTTCGCTGCTATTTCTGGCCAATTTGTATGCCACTTCCTTGGCTTTAATACAATCCCTGATTTCCCTTGATAGCCACGGTTGAGCCACCTTCCCTTTTTTATTTCTATGCCAGACAGGAATGTACAATTGTTGTAGTTCATCCATGCGGTCTCTAAATGTCTGCCATTGCCCATCCACAGTCAACCCCTTAAGTATCATTCGCCAATCCATCCCAGCCAATTCACGCCTCATACCTTCAAAGTTAGCCTTCTTTAAGTTCTGGACCATGGTCTCTGAATTAACTGTTTCATTCTCCATCCCAATGCAGAATTCCACCATATTATGGTCACTCTTCCCCAAGGGGCCTCGCACAACGAGATTGCTAATTAATCCTCTCTCATTAGATAACACCGAGTCTAAGATAGCCTCCCCCCTAGTTGGTTCCTCGACATATTGGTCTAAAAAACCATCCCTTATGCACTCCAGAAAATCCTCCTCCACCGTATTGCTTCCAGTTTGGTTAGCCCAATCTATGTGCATATTAAAGTCACCCATTATAACTGCTGCACCTTTATTGCACGCACCCCTAATTTCCTGTTTGATGCCCTCCCCAACATCACTACTACTGTTTGGAGGTCTGTACACAACTCCCACTAACGTTTTTTGCCCTTTGGTGTTCTGCAGCTCTACCCATATAGATTCCACATCATCCAAGCTAATGTCCTTCCTAACTATTGCCTTAATCTCCTCCTTAACCAGCAATGCTACCCCACCTCCTTTTCCTTTTATTCTATCCTTCCTGAATGTTGAATACCCCTGGATGTTGAGTTCCCAGCCCTGCTCATCCTGGAGCCACGCCTCCGTAATCCCAATCACATCATATTTGTTAACATCTATTTGCACAGTTAATTCATCCACCTTATTGCGGATACTCCTTGCATTAAGACACAAAGCCTTTAGACTTGTTTTTTTAACACCCTCTGTCCTTTTAGAATTTTGCTGTACAATGGCCCTTTTTGTTCTTTGCCTTGGGTTTCTCTGCCCTCCACTTTTCCTCATCTCCTTTCTGTCTTTTGTTTTTGCCTCCTTTTTGTTTCCCTCTATCTCCCTGCATTGGTTCCCATCCCCCTGCCATATTAGTTTAACTCCTCCCCAACAGCACTAGCAAACACTCCCCCGAGGACATTGGTTCCGATTCTGCCCAGGTGCAGACCGTCCGGATTGTACTGGTCCCACCTCCCCCAGAACCGGTTCCAATGCCCCAGGAATTTGAATCCCTCCCTGCTGCACCATTGCTCAAGCCACGTATTCATCTGAGCTATCCTGCGATTCCTACTCTGACTAGCACGTGGCACTGGTAGCAATCCCGAGATTACTACTTTTGAGGTCCTACTTTTTAATTTAGCTCCTAGCTCCTTAAATTCATTTCGTAGGAACTCATCCCTTTTTTTACCTATGTCATTGGTACCAACGTGCACCACGACAACTGGCTGTTCTCCCTCCCTTTTTAGAATGTCCTGCACCCGCTCCGAGACATCCTTGACCCTTGCACCAGGGAGGCAACATACCATCCTGGAGTCTCAGTTGCGGCCGCAGAAACGCCTATCTATTCCCCTTACAATTGAATCCCCTATCACTATCGCTCGCCCACTCTTTTTCCTGCCCTCCTGTGCAACAGAGCCAGCCACGGTGCCATGAACATGAAAGCTGCAGTCAGTTCCACAGTATCTGATGAGGAATGAACCTGTTGGTGATCACTGAAAAATGGCGTCCATCTTCTGGAGGGCTGGAATACATTATTTTCTGCTTGCCCACAAGCAAAGCAACAACCCAGGCAGCTACTGTTGGTTTTTGTGTACCTAGTTACATAATACCAACAATAGCAACTTGTATCTATATAGTGCCTTTAACTTAATAAAATGTTCCAAGGCGCTTCACAGAAGCGTTGTGAAACAAAATTTGGACACCGTGAAACATAAGGAGACATTGGGACAGGTGACCAAAAACTTTGTCAAAGAGGTAGGTTTTAAGGAGCATCTTAAAGGAGGAAAGAGGTAGCGAGACGGTGAGGTTTAGGGAAGGAATTCCAGAGCATGGGGCCCAAGCAGCTGAAGACACTGCCACCAATGGTGGAGCGATTAAAATCAGGGATGCAGAATTAGAGGAAAACAGATATCTTGGGTGGGTTGTGGAGCTGGAGGAGATTCGAGATAGGGAGGGACTTGAAAATAAGGATCAAAATTTTAAAATCCAGTTAAGATGCTTGGCTCTTTTTTTTTAAAGTTTAAAAACTGATAACCCAAGTAGGGCTTGAAATTGATTGGTTTGGAAGCTAATTGCTCAATTCTGTTATTTAAAACATATTATTTCTATATTTGCTGTCTTTTGGACAGGTTCTGCAGAAGTGTAATGTGTGTAATAATCCTTGCAACCATTTTGAATAATAAATTTACCCGCTGTTGGTAGTTCCCACTTTTTACCTGTGGCAAAGTATCTAAATTTGATTTATACTGACCAAGCCTCTAAACCCTTGCTTTTCTGAGCAGCTCCTATTCCAGATCGAAACCATTAGAACATGATCGATTTAAATAATTTTTTTAAAAACAAATTCAGTACTGTGAATTATCAGGATGTTGGCTTCTAACATTGTTGGTTTCAGGAAATGTTTTAGTTTGCTTCTAGCTTTTTAGAAAATCTCTTGAGCATGTGTCAAGTTGTCTTTGACTTGGCTGGAAGATTAGACTGCGATCCGTTAAAAGCATTGGGATATAATTTCCGTAGGAGTTCTCCTGATCATCTGTTGTAACTTTAGTGCATGATTGATGGAAACCCTGGAGAAATGGTGTAAACAGCCTTACATCGCAGTTACCCCAGATGACCGGGAGATTTCCTCCTCGCCCCGTGGAAATTTCATGCAGTTTTCATAATTTAAAGTATTGGACTGATTATTTCTGAGCTTTGCATATATCCCTTTCAACTTGGTTTGTTTCATGACATCAAGCGCTGAGTATCGATATGCCACTGTGCGCCTTGTTACATTGTCTGTAAGGCTGTCAGACTGTCCCAGTATAAATCCGTGAATGATGTTTTTACAATCCTGAGTGATTATAAAGTAAATTGCTTTTTGAATGTGAGCAGTTTTTAAAGTTCAAAAAAGTTACAAAATTAAGCAGGTTGCCAGAGGGTGTGTCCTGATACAAATCTTCAGTGAGGTAGTGTGACAGAAAGGTGAAGGGGGGTGAAGATGAATTGGTGTTGTAATTGCAAAACTGTGTTTTATTTATAAACAGTGTGATGATGCATAATAAACGATGAATAGTATCCTCATAGGCTGTATATGTGTGATGCATATTTTTTTCACTTGACCGTGTCAAATCTTCAGAGCAAATCTTGAGTGATTGCATTACGTGCAACACAGCCTTGAGCACACTCGTGAACATTTTTTTCTTTATACGTGGTCTCGTCAGTCTGAGCTCCAGGGTTCAATAGTGACTTTAATAAGTTTTACCTATTTGAATGTCTCCAATTTTTACAGCAGAAAAACTCTTTGGGATTAAATGTGGTGCCTGATTGTGTTGGGACGTATACATTGTGTTCCTACCAAACATGCGTTCAAAGCCAGTATCTTGTTTTGTTTTTTCTCTCAGCAAATCTGAGTTTTGCTTTGTAGCCCTGTAGTTTATGTAGTAGTGTTAAGTTCCAAAAAAGATCCAAAGCCAAGCTTAGTTTGAGGGAATGATCAGCCATGATATTGAATGGCGGTGCAGGGCAGAATGGCCTACTCCTGCACCTATTTTCTATGTTTTCTATTTTCTATGTAAAATATGTGTATGATGTGCATCTCTGCTCCATAATGTATGTAAGCTAAATACATATTTCGTTTGCACACAATATAAAGCAGCTGTGACAAAGTAAATTATGTCTGTGGTGTTTGACTTGTGAGGTCTACAATAATAAGCATCTTACACTTCTTTGGTGCTTATTATGTAGAGATGATTTGGTAGTGTCAGTGTAAATTACTCGTCGCCCCACATACATCTTCTGTAAACCTCTTTTAATTAAGCTATTTCTCCTGAGTTCCCACGCACTGTTCCCTGGCTCAGCACACGGCCAGCAGCTCTGCCCTTGGATTTCTGCCCGCGGGGCTCTCTAACTGGCTTACAGGTTGTGCATTAACAGACCAGGTTGCTTTTTTTTTTGTCTTCTATCTTTCTGCAACCAAGAGAGAGTGGGCGTGCGGACTGCTGCACTGTCGATGCCAATGCCCTTTCAACTTGTTCTTTAGTGATACTTGACATTGACCCTGTGAGGAGTTCTTTCCTCACTGCACAAAATGGCTGAGTGGGAACTGAATTACATGGGTGATCGCACGTTTGTTCTCTCACTTCGACCCCTACTGTTTCCAATGAATGATGCAAACCTCCCTTTTCCGCCTTGTGGGGAAGTACTTTGTTCTGTTTTACCACTTCCTTTTGCCTGCACCACAATCCGGATATTTTAGCAAGCACTCCTTAAAGTATTTTTTGTCTTGTACTGAAATATTCCTGTTGTTTCAAAAGCTTTAGCACCGAGCACTTGATCATTTACGCATTAGTTTTACCGCTGGCAAAGAGATTTTTTTTTCCCCCCTCTGGTTAAAACCTCAAGTAGATTAAAACTGAAAAGCAATTGTTTATAAGGTCGAATCTTGTTAGTGGGGTAAGGTAGGGCCATTCCAAGGAGCAACGGGTCCAATTTAGCAGGAAAGCAGAAAAATAAGCTAAGAATTCAAAATGGTGGGTTAAACAAACAAACAAATGTCGGTTGCATGTTCTTGGGTTTCAACTCAGCAAAGCTTGATCGACAGATTTGTTTTAACATTATACTGCAACCTTCAAAGGGCTAAAATGGTGCTGATAAACACTTGCACCATAACCATCTAAAAAGGAAATTTTTTTGAACAAACTGACAGTGTCAGCTGTGGCTCAGTGGTTGGCACACTCACTCTGAGGAAGAAGGTTGTGGATTCAAGTCCCACTTGAGCACATAAATCCAGGCTGACACTGCAGTGCAGTGCTACACTGTCGGAGTTGCCGTCTTTTGGATGAGACATGAAACCAAGGCCACGTCTGCGCTCTCAGGTGGATGTAAAAGATCCCTTGGCACTATTTCGAAGAAGAGTAGGGGAGTTCTCCCTGGTGTCCTGGCCAATAGTTATCCCTCATTCAACATTATTTGGTCATTATCATATTGCTGTTTGTGGGAGCTTGCTGTGCGCAAATTGGCTGCTGCGTTTCCCACATTACAACAGTGACTACATTTCAAAAGTACTTCATTGACTGTAAAGCGGTGCAGACACGGGGCTTGAGGCCTTCACCAGGTGATGAGGAAGCTTCCCAGCCCACCCAGGGGTCGTGAAAGGCGCTATAGAAATGCAAGTTTTTTTTTCCAAATGTGCAGCAACAAAAGGTTGACGACAGTTTTCTAACTGCTGTAGTTATTGTAGTGCATGACCATGTGAGTGACTGTGTGGCACTTTAGGTTTAGATTGCATGACCATGTGAGTGACTGTGTGGCACTTTAGGTTTAGATTGCATGACCATGTGAGTGACTGTGTGGCACTTTAGGTTTAGATTGCTGCCCTTTCGCCTCATGATATGTTTGAATCCAACCCATGAGATTGTGGTCTCCAGATGCAAGATCACTCCATAAAATAATTTGAGCAGTCTTTGGCAACAACTAAGAAAAGACCCCAATTTAGAAGCTGAGTGGTGTCTGCCAAGTTACCACTTTTCATTGCCGGATTAATTAAACTGCCCACTGCTTAGTTGTATAGAACTGCTTTCTGTCTCTGAGCAAGACTCCCAGGCACTAATCGTGTTGCTGTGTAATATGTAGACAGTGTGCATGCGTCAATTCTCGACTGTGCATGTGTCAACTCTTGTCACATTTAAACAGAAACCACAGTGGGAGGCTTCACACCCCTGACTGCACAGAGATTTGAATTGCAGGATTGCAACCCAAGTTTTATCATTTTGTGGCATTGAAATAGAATATGAACTAGAATATAAACATTATCTAACAGTATTATAGGAGTTTCTCATTTTATAAAGTTTATACAGTCTTGAGTTTTGTGTTCAGTGGTTTTGATTCCAGTTTTGTTGTCCGAATCGATATCTCCTGTTGACACTTCCATGGTTATTGACTTGTGGGTTTGTATCTTGTGACTAAGCATGTGTTTCTTTATGGTAACACTCAATCAGAAGGGCGGTGATACAGCTAATGGCCAAGTAGTGTTCTGAACTGCAGAGTTCCTTTTTATATGATTTCTTCTATTCACAATTGATGACGGAGTATTAAATTTAAGTACAAAAGGGGTAGCAAACTGAGTCCAGATAACGTATCTATCACCGTCTTGAATGCACTCCAGCATTATTTTACAATGTATAGGCTTTCCTATTTGACCATTGTTTCAGAAACTGGTACATTCTGTGACCGTCAGCATAGTATTCATTAGAAAAGATGATAGTGGAGTCACCATCATCGGAGGTTCATAAAATAAACAGCATGATTTTAACAACTCTAGTGTGGACGTCTGACACTGGTTTAAAGAGTTCAAAACCAATAAATCCCCAGGGTCAGGTGGTCTATACACGAGAGTGTTAAGTGCGATGAGGGTCAAATTCTATGAAGCAAAGATGGCAATGCAGGGAATCGGTGAATGCAAAGGTGACGCCACTGGATTGGGAATAAGATATCAGGAATATCTCTTCAAAAACTCAACAGGCAAACTTGGATACCAATTAGTTTTGCATTAGTGAGTCAGTTATTTTGGGGGTTAATCAGCAAGCGCAAAGGTTAAAATTGTCTGTCATAAAATAACCTAGTAAATGACAAGTCGACCTGATTTTTCAAAAGGGCACATCTTGCTCAAGTATTTTTAATATATTAATAAAAAAGGAAATGCCATCCCAAGTTCACAGTGGGAAGTCCTGTGACACTCGGGACACTTTTGATAACGTTTTGAATAAAATACTGCTACACAAGTTTATGGCAGTGGGTAGCTTGGTAATACAGTACTTGAGATGGATATGGATTTGTCTGAACAGGAAGCAGTGTAATGAAGCGCCCCATAAATGATTTGGTTTCAGAAATATAGAACCGTATGGTTAGATTTGAAGATGATGTACCTTTCACGACCACCAGACTTCCCAAAACGCTTTACAGCCAATGAAATACTTTTTGAAGTGTAGTCACTGTTCTAATACAGGAAACACGGCAGCCAATTTGCACACAGCAAGCTCCCACAAACAGCAGTGTGATAATGAGCAGATAACCTGTTTCTGGTGATATTGATTGAGGAATGAATATTAGCCGGGATACGAGGATAACCTTCCCACTCCTCTTCAAAAGAAAATAGTGCCATGAGATCTTTTACAACACCTGAGAGAGCAGACAGCGCCTCAGTTTAATGAGAGATGGTACCTCCAACACTACTGGAGCAGTACTGGAACGTCAGCCTAGATTTTTGTGCTAGCATCTCTGGAGTGGGGCTTGAACCCAGAACCTCCTGACTCCGAGGCGACATTGCTACCCACTCACCAAGCCGCACTGCTGACACGTTTTAGGAATAAGTGTAAAGTATTGCACATTGAAAGGAAGAATGGAGAATGAACTTAAATGGTGTTGAGCTAGCTGGGGCAGTGATTATGGACTGCACCATTAGCGTGTCTAGTCATTGTGGAGCAGCAATGAAGAAAGCTAATTCAATGCGGTGTGAATAAGGTGTATTGGCAAGACAGATTAAAATTTAGGTGCTGTTGTGCTTAAACTATAATATTGTGGTCAGAGTACTGCATTCAGTCAATCCTTGTTCCCTTTTCTCTTGAAAAAAGAAGGCTGAAGGGTGACCTAATAGAAAAATTATGAAAGGCTTTGAAAGAGTGGATACAGAGAAAATGATTCCACTTGTGGGGAAGAGGCCATCGATATAAGATAGTCATCAAGAAATCCAATAGGGAATTCAGAAGAAACTTCTTTACCCAGCGAGTGGTGAGAATGTGGAACTCGCTACCACAGGGAGTGGTTGAAGTGAGTAGTATTGATGCATTTAAGGGGAGGCTAGAATATGAGGGAGAAGGGAATAGAGGGTTATGCTGATAGATTTAGATGAGGAAAGAGGGTAGGAGACTCGAGTGGAGCATAAACACCGACATAAACACTCGTGAAGAAACCAGATCAGCAGTGGGCAAACAAAGCCTCAGGATCTACATCGGAGTATTACATTCAAGGTGCGGTGAGAGATCGTGGCGAGGTGCAGCGAATGCGGGTACGGGGACCAGAGGATGCGAGGGCCCAGGGGCAGCACAGGCCAGCCCACACTGCGATCTGTGTGTGCACTAGGTCCGTGCAGTAGAGCAGATCTCCAGTCATCCTGGTTAACCCTTGCCACTGGATAAAGGCCTAGCTCTGTCAAGCCCGTGTGGTAGCTGGTGTGTAACGGTCACCACATGTTTAAAAAAAAAAAAATCCACGCAAAGGCATCTTCCACCCCCTCAATTGGAGTTCAGGACCTGGAACGGGTCCTTCATTGAAACATCTGTGAACTCGTGGAAGCAAGTCATCCTCGTTCGAGGGACCGCCTATGATGATGTCACCAAGGCATAAAAGAAACATCCAAGCCCTGGAAATGATGCAGAGAAGGGTCACGAGGTTGATCAATAATGCTAGAGGACTGAGTTGCAAGGAAAAGCTTGAAAAACATGTATTACATAAGAATATAAGAAATAGGAGCAGGAGTAGATCATATGACCCCTCGAGCCTGCTCCGCCATTTAATACAATCATGGCTGATCCGATCATTGACTGAAGTCCACTTCCCTGCCCAGTATTTTTGCCTTGAAGTAAGTTAAGAGCACTTACTCTTTAAGGCAAAAGTTAAGAGCACTGTTTTATGGTAATCCATGACTGCAGGACAAGGGGATATCATCTGCAAAAAGCAAGTTCATACCTGGTGTAGGAAGCACTTCATGCAAAGAGTGTTCAGTATTTGGAATGGTCAAAGGCAAAAATTCTTGAATCATTAAAGATCTGGTGGGTGAGTACTGTAGGTGCCTGTAGAAAATAAAGCCTATTGCTTTAACATTCTAGTTAACAGATGTTTGCTCCTCCTAGATAGTAAGATTTTTAGTTTAAGTGAAATAAAACCTTGTATATATGAAAGTAATTATATTAAATGTATGATTGTCTCGTGCAAATAAGCAGAGCAACAGTTTCACTGAAATGACTTGTGGAAGTCTGTAATGTTGTTCGACAGTGCAAGCAGCATTCTAGCATAAGTGTTTGTTCCTCTGAATCTCTTAGCCGCTTGAGTTTTTTGGCAATTATTGCTCTAATTCATCCTGTTTGATGCTCCCTCTTAGTTGGGAAGAAACCAATAGGCCTATCTTGTCAGAATTACAGCCCTGGTGTGTGACTACACATAATCCATGTGAAATGTTTGTGTTCTCTAAATGGCTGCTGTTTAAGCAAAATGGAGGGGATGGCTAAGAAAAATTCAAGGCAAATTTTCTTCTTGGGTGTATCTTGTGCCTCTTGCAATCTCTCAGACCAGCAATCAATCACAGGTCAAAGCAGCCCACTTGATTGGCACCCCATCCACCACCTTAAACATTCTCTCCCACCACCGGCGCACCATGGCTGCAGTACCATCTACAAGATACACTGTAGCAACTTGTCAAGGCTTCTTTGTTAGCACCTCCCAAATCCACGACTTCTACCACCTAGAAGGTCAAGGATAGCAGGTTCATGGGAAGAGGGAGTTGAAATTTTATTGTTTTTGATCTTGAACAGTTTGTGAAAGTGTAGTAAGATTAAGTTGTGGTCTGTTGCATGTTCTGACAAATTCTTCAATTCTTACATTGACTTTTAAGTTGGCTGTTCAGTTGCAACATGTTTGTGTTGGAATAAAGGTTTTATGTAAAAGTACAGAAAATTCCAGATACAGAATGCATTTAAGGATTATTAGAGGGCACAAATTAAATGTATGTAATATAAATGTAGATATCAAAAGCTTTATTTTCTTGCCATTCCTCTCGCCTCCTGAAGACAGTACCTCCTTGCTGGGTACATCATCCAAATGGCTGCCCTTCATATTCGAGCTTTAACGGTGCGTTTTGTTAGGATGGTCCGGACCCTAATAGAACAGTGAATTGTGATTCAACTATGGCAGCTCCAATTCCCTGATGGCCAGTTATTGTGAGTCTAACCTAATGGTTCCTCTTACTACAAGTACTTTTAGTCAGTCCCCATCAATATCTCCTGTAAAGGTCCCTGTGTGTATTTGAATACATTCTTGGAGCCCTGGTCCCCACCACTAATCTTGCAACATTATTTTTTACCTTCATATACACCTTCCCTACAACCTATATTTTCTAATCTTACTCATCCGTGCCCTCCCCCAACGCATCCAACTTCACACTCACGAATAAAATGTACAAAAACTGCTTCAGAAGTTAAAACAGATGCCAACCAATATCAAAGCGAAGTTGGCGAGGTAGACGGAGGTAAGTTTGAAGAAGGCTTTTGAAGGTGGGAAGACCAGTTGAGGGGGTTTAGGGAGAGAGTTGCAGGCTGAGGCCAAGTTGGCTGAAGGCTCGTCACCAAAAGGTAGGCGAGAACTGTAAAACATGCTAGATTGGAAAGAACAGAGGACAAGTGGTGGTTTGCAGGACTAAAGGAGGTTGCAGAGATGGGGGGGAGGAGGAGGAGGATCATTGCAATAACAACTTGTATTTATATAGCCCCTTTTAACGTAGTAAAACATCCCAAGGCGCGCCACAGGAGTGTCATGAAAAACAAAATTTGACACCAAGCCACATGAGGAGAAATTAGGGCGGGTGATCCAAAGCTTGACCAAAGAGGTAGGTTTTAAGGAGCATCTTAAAGGAGGAAAGAGAGGTTTGGGCAGGGAATTCCAGAGCTTCGGGCCTAGGCAAACAGAAGGCACGGCCACCAGTGTTTGAGCAGTATAATCAGAGATGCTCAAGGGCAGAATTAGAAGAGCCTTGTGAAGGAGGAGGAGGTGGGGTGTGTTGTGGGGCTGGAGGAGATTAGAGATAGGGAGGGGCGAGGCCATAGAGGGATTTGAAAACCAGGATGAGAATTTTGAAATCGAGGTGTTGCTAAACTAGGAGGCAATGTAAGTCAGTGAGCACGGGTGATGTGTGAGTGAGACTTGGTGCAAGTTGGAACACAAGCAGCTGAGTTTTGGATCACAAGTTTACATAGGGTAGAATGTGGGAGGCCAGCTAAGTGTGCTTTGGAATAGTCAAGTCTAGAGGTAACAAATGGATGAGGATTTCAGCAGTGGATGAGCTAATGCAAGGGCGGAGATGGGCAATGTTAGAGAGGTGGAAATAGGCGGTCTTAGTTATGCTGCGGATATGTGGTCAAAAGCTCATTTCAGAGTCGAGTAACACACCAAGGTTGTGAACAGTGTGGTTCAGCATCAGACAGAAGTTGGGGGGAGGGATGGAGTCAGTGGCTCGGGAAAGGAGTTTGTGGCGGGGTCTGAAAACAATGGCTTTGGTCTTCCCGATATTTAATAGGAGAAAATTTCTGCTCGTCTAGAACTGGATGTCTGACAAACAGTCTGACAATTTAGAGACCGTGGAGGGGTCAAGAGAAATGGTAGTGAGGTAGAGCTGGGTGTCGTCAGCGTACATGTGGAAACTGACGCTGTGTTTCCGGATGATGTCGCCAAGGGGCAACATGTAGATGAGAAATATGAGGGGGCCAAGGATAGAGCCTTGGGGGACACCAGAGGTAACGATGCAGGAGCAGGAAGATAAGCCGTTGCAGGTGATTGGGATATTTGTAGCCAAGGACAAGGATTTAAAATTCTGTGCATTATGGAAGGGAGCCAATAAGACCGGTATAATAGGGCCGTGGGACTTGGTGAGTCACAGGATGCAGTCAGTGTCATTTTGGACAATTTGAAGTTGGTATAGGTGCAGCTTGGGAGACTGGCGAGGAGTACATACTGCACACCTGGGTAATTACTCCAATCAAACTACTGGCTGCAACACAAACATTTTATGCTGTGCAAGCATCCCGCTTTTCAAATTTGACCCATCAGATCTGGATCTCTGGGCTGTTCAAATGAGTGATGGATGCTGACCACCTGGTCAGCAGCACCTTCCTTCTGGCGTGCCGTCGACAGATGCTCCTCACTCGTGCCTGGTGTATCGCCCAGTGCACATCAGTTTCATTCTCCCCTGGGGTGGATGTCTTCGCACTAGTGCTTGTGGGACAGAGAATTAGTGAGGGCATATTCCCCGAACTGCTTTCCGGTCGGTCCAAAAGTATTGTGGCTCTGGTTCTGCTTCTTTGGCCATATCCAGGGAGGAAAGTGGGAGGTGAATTAGAATGGATTGCTCAGGAGTAACGTTCACCTGCCACACTCAAAAGGATGGCTCAACAGTTTCAGTATATAGATTTCTGACCATAGGGAGAGAAGGAAGAGAATATAAAAGTTGCAATGTACTGGTGAATCTATAAAACCTCAGGAAGACTACAGCTGGAGTACCGTGCAGTTTTGGGCTCTGCACTATAGAAAGGATGTTGAGGCAATAGAGAGCATATAGTACAGATCCACCAGATGTATGGAATGAGGAAATATGGAAGACTGACTGGAAAAACTGGGACTGTTTTAATTAGAACGAGGAGTTTAAGGGGTGATTTAGATGTGCTTAAAATTGTGAAAGGGTGGAAGAAAATATAGAAACAGACTTGTATCCAGTGTTGGAAGGGGTCTGGAAAGAGAGGATATAGATATATGATTAAACAAATTTAGGACGGAGCAGGAGCAACTGTTATTTTTACAGAAGATTGCGAAGCTGTAGAATGCTCCACCAGTGTTGATGATTGAAGCAGAGACAATGGGCTGAATTTTCGTCACCATTCTGTGCCTGTTTTTTTGGAGCAGACTAAAATCTGCAAGTTTCGCCAAAGTTTCTGCGCCATCCTAAACTACTTGCCGTTTTTTTTTTTAGTTCCCGATTTTTTTTGTTGTTGTGACTGGGGGGTGCCGGCTGCGCCACTCTGGCGAGTTTGGCCAAGTAGGACTTTTTTCAAAAACGGCGTAGTGCACTGTTCTGAAAACCCTTGCCCGCACAGAAGAGAAAATCGGCGCAGAGAAGATGCCATTGTTTTAGCGGAGCTGAAGACACAGCACCTGGGACGAGGGGCCTTTCGGCCTAGGATAGCAGCAGCACCGGGCGGCTCTACAAAAAAGCGGTAACCTACCTGCATCTGTCTTGCTGCATCTTGTATGTTTCACTTCCTCAACCTCAGCCCTTCAGTGTGTCCCTTGTTACCCTGGCAACCTCAGTTTTTCGGCGCAGACCTTAGGCTCCGCCCACAGAGTTTAAGGACAATCTGCGCCACTCCAAAATGAAAGATTATTCCGGCGAAACTTGGAACTTTATTTTTGGCGCAGTCGCCCACTAAAAAAAAATCAGACGTACCTCGACAACTGTGCCAAAAATCGACTATGTGGCACCTGGTCAGCATGTAAGAATAGGTTGAAGAAAAGAAGTATGAAGGGAATAGAACAGGCACATGGGATTAGGATTACTGCACGGTGGAAGATAAACGGCAACAGGGACTGGTTTGGCTGAACGGCCAGTTTGTGTATTGTAATTCTAAGCATAACAAACTCCAACACAACCACATCCCTTGAAAGCAAAGCTTGCGCTTAAGAGCAAAATACTGGAAATCTGAAATAATAACGGAAGGCACTGGAAACACTTCGTAGATCAGGCATCTGTAGTGAACAAAACTGTGTTTCAGGTATTGCCCTTCTTCAAATCTAGAAGATTGTACAGATGAATGTCTTTGAAAAAGGAACATAAAGAAGGAAGGGGGAAAATACAACGACCCTACACTCAGGAAATAAAATGGAAGGAGCTGTAAAGTGCTTGGGTGGAGAATCATAGAAGTTTACAGCACGGAGGAAGGCCATTTCGGCCCATCGTGTCCGTTCTGGCCAACAAGAGGCTATCCAGCCTAATCCCACTTTCCAGCTCTAGGTCTGTAACCCTGCAGGTTATGGCACTTCAAGTGTGCATCCATATACTTTTTAAATGTGAGGGTTTCTGCCTCTACCACCCTTTCCGGCAGTGCGTTCCAGACCCCCACAACCCTCTGCGTGAAGAAATTTCCCCTCAAATCCCTTCTAAACCTTCAACCAATTACTTTAAATTTATGCCCCCTGATTGGTAACTCCTCTGCTAAGGGAAATAGGCCCTTTCTATCCACTATATTTCGGCCCCTCATAATTTTATACACCTCCAATGAGGTCTCCCCTCCGCCTCCTCTGTTCCAAGCAATACAAATCCAGCCTATCCATTCTGTCCTCATAGCTAAGATTCTCCACTCCTGGCAACATCCTTGTAAATCTCCGCTGTAACCCTATCCAATGCAAGCACGTCCTTCCTATAATGCGGTGACCAGAACGGCACGCAGTAATCTAGCTGTGACCTAACTAGCGTTTTGTACAGTTCAAGCATAACCTTCCCCATCTCCCCCGTTCTTGTATTCTATGCCTCGGCTAATAAAGGCAAGCATTCAGTTGCCGCCTTCACCACCTTATCCACCTATCCTGCTACTTTCAGGGATCTGTGGACATGTACTCCAAGGTCCTTTTGATCCTTCTACATTTCTCAGTGTCCTACCATTTAATAAGAACATAAGAAATACGATCAGGAGTAGGCCATACGGCCCCTCGAGCCTGCTCCACCATTTAATATGATCATGGCTGATCCGATCATGGACTCGGGTCCACTTCCCTGCCCGCTCCCCATATACCCTTACTCCCTTAATCGGTTACGAAACTGTCTCTTTCTGGCTTAAATTTATTCAATGACCCAGCTTCCACAGCTCTCTGAGGCAGCGAATTCCACAGATTTACAACCCGCAAAGAAGAAATTTCTCCTCATCTCAATTTTAAATGGCGGCCCCTTATTCTAAGATTATGCCCCCTAGTTCTAGTCTCTCCTATCAGTGGAAACATCCTTTCTGCATCCAACATGTCAAGCCCCCTCATTATCTTATATGTTTCGATAAGATCACCTCTCATTCTTCTAAATTCCAATGAGTAGAGGCCCAACCTGCACAACCTTTCCTCATAAGTCAACCCCCTCATCCCCGGAATCAATTTGGTGAACCTTCTCTGAACTGCCTCCAAAGTAAGTATATCCTTTCGTAAATATGGAAACCAAAACTGCACGCAGTATTCCAGGTGTGGCCTCATCAATACCTTATTTGGCTGTAGCAAGACTTCCCTGCTTTGATGCTCCATCCCCTTTGCAATAAAGGCCAAGATATCATTGGCCTTCCTGATCACTTGCTGTACCTGCAAACTATCCTTTTGTGTTTCATGCACAAGTATCCCCAGGTCCCACTGTACTACGGCACTTTACAATCTTTCTCCATTTAAATAATAATTTGCTCTTTGGCAGAAAAAAATCAAAGTGCATGACCTCTCACTTTCCAACATTATACTCCATCTGCCAAATTTTTGCCCACTCACTTAGCCTGTCTGTTCTTTTGCAGGCTTTTTGTGTTCTCAGTGTTTCTCCTCCCATCTTTGTATCATCATCAAATTTGGCTATGTTACGCTCTGTCCATTCATCCAAGTCATTAATATAGATTGTAAATAGTTGGGGTCCCAGTCGCAGTGTGTGTTTCCTTTCCTTGTTGGCCCTCCCGCTCACAATTCTCTGGATTAAATTCCATTTGCCACTGTTCTGCCCACCTGACCAGTTGATTGGTATCTTCCTGCAGTTTTCTTCTTCATTATCAACCCCACAGCCAATTTTAGTATCATCTGCAAACTTCTTAATCATACCCCCTATATTCAAGTCTGGATCATTGATGTATATCATAAAAAGCAAGGGACCCAGTACTGAGCCCTGCAGAACCCCACTAGAAACATTCATCCAGTCACAAAAACCATTACCCTTTGCTTCCTGCCTCTGAACCAATTTTGGTCCAACTTGCCACTTTGCCCTGGATCCCATGGCCTTTTACTTTCGTGATCAGTCTACCATGAGGGACCTTATCAAAAGTTTTGCTAAAATCCAGATACACTACATCATATGAACTGCCCTCATCGAACGTCCTTGTTACCTCCTTGAAAAATTCAATCCAGTTAGTCAGACACGACCTTCCCATAACACATCTGTGCTGACTGTCCTTGATTGATCTGTGTCTTTCCAAATGAAGATTTATCCTGTCCTTCAGGATTTTTTCCAATAATTTTCCCACCACTGAGGTTAGGCTGACTGGCCTGTAATTACTCGGTCTATCCCTTTCTCCCTTAAACAAAGGCACCACATTAGCAGTCCTCTAGTCCTCTGGCACCACACCTGAAGCCAGAGAGGACAGGAAAATGATGGTCAAAGCCTCTGCTATTTCCTCTTTTGCTTCACTTAACAGCCTGGTATACATTTCGTCTGGGCCCTGGGGACTTATCCACTTTCAAAGCTGCTAAACCCCTTAATATCTCCTCTCTCACTATGTTTATTTCATCTAATATTTCACACTCCTCCTCGATAGTAGTGTCTGCATCACCCCTCTTGTGAAAACAAACGCAAAGTATTCATTTGAAAACCATACCCACATCTTCCGCCCCCCCACACACACATTACCCTCCTGGTCCCTTTCTTTAGTTATCCACTTGCTCTTAATATATTTATAAAACATCTTTGGGTTTTCCTTGAGTTTATTCGCCAAGGTCAGTTTGGAGAACGTGTCTCCGAACTGACCTTGCATTCGCTAGTTCAGATTGAAATTAATTTGTTTTACCAACATTTGATAAGGAAGGAACTTTTGTTTATATAAACCTTTCATGACCTCGGGCGTCCTTTAAATGACCTCAGGACTATTAGAACACCCACATGCTACTATGTGAGCGAGTTAATGTTTTCTTGCCAAATCATCAAAGATGGAGTCAAACAAGTTGTGCACTAACAACTATTAACTGCAAAATCACAACTTCAAGTTAAATGTTGGGTATACAAACTCTTAATAGATATGAATAAATGTCAAGGTCATCTAGCAGATTGAATAGCTAATCATTAATGGACAGAGTTTTATAGCAAATGAATAACAGGTTACACCGGCAGTCCAGTGTATCACTGTAAATCGGCATTAATGAACACTCAGTATTAATTATAGCAGAAATCAGAGTCTGAGATTGCTAGAAAGGGTGAGTTAATTTCTATAAAGATGACAAGTTAACAGCATTAGATAACCAGTCAGTCGGATAGCTCGGGGTCTCTGATTAGTATTGTTCCAGAGCTTATTTGTCCTTGTGAACGGTGTGTCTTAGTCAATTGCCTTCCTTCCCCATGACACAGGCATTAGCTTCTGGGGCATTGAATTCATGAGCCCCTTTGGCAGCAGGGTTGTCTGTTCCATTTGGATCTTCTATTCCTGCTGAACCCACCTTATACGCAAGTGACCATATCTGAGCTGGCTTTACTCTCATCTTCCCTGATCTCAGACGCTTGTACAATTAAGTGACGCACCTATCTGGCTGTTATCGGTGTTTAATTTAACTTTCATAGCCTCACTATCTGTCCTGAGTGTTTTATATTTGTAACACTACTGTCTGCATCTGTGAGGTAGATTTCAAGAGAAGCCACCTTTGCTGCTCCACTGACTACAGATTGCTGCTGTCACTGTTTTTACTGACTTGCTACGACTAGAGGGTGCAAAGCGCACTCTATTTTTGTATCTTAATTTCAAAGATCACCCCCTGCCCGCCCCCCCCCCCCACCATTCAATTAACCAGAGGGGCACATGTATCCGAACAGGTCACCCATTTTCTGCCAATCATCCCTGATAAATGTGGAGTTCCTTTTGGAGCAAGGTCTTACACAAGTAAGACAGACCTCGAGTCTGTTTTACGACCTCTCTACTCATCCTTCTTGCAGTTTGAGGGTTTTATTCCCCACACACATCATCTCATCATAGGCTGTCCCTCGGAATCGAGGAAGACTTGCTTCCACTCCTGAAGTGAGTTCTTTGGTGGCTGAATATTCCAATACGAGAGCCACAGACAGTCACAGGTGGGACAGATTGAGAATGTGGGAAAATGTATGGAGACAGTGAAGTTGAGAATGTGGGAAAATGTATAGAGACAGTGAATTGAACAAAGGATTCATGGAAGAATAGCATTAAGACTGTCAGACTGCAAATGTTACAACATTGGCACAAATAACAGACTGGCTCAAGGTCTTGCTAGTCACACCAGTAAACTTGAAACAATAACAAGGGTGAGAAAGGCTCTTTGTGTAAAAACAGTTGAACAATTGCTGCTACACATAACTACGTGCCCATACCTAATTGGGCCAGGATGGCCAGATATTGGCTCATGAGTGGAAAAAGGGAAGGAGGGATTATAAGAGGATAGGGTGAACTGAATGTCACTCAAATTGTATCATGTACTGAAAATATATAACCGGTGCGCCCCTACATTGTAATGGGACTTGTCCGTGGGGAGTGAGTGCACTCTAAAGGGAGAGCATTCCTTCGTTCTGATAAGTCCCGGCCGGTGAAACATTTAATAAAGTCTGCTTTGTAATAAGCGGCTACGGTGTTCGACTCAGTGAATTCGCTGAACCAGATTGAGGGAAAAGAATCCGTATTAACATTTGGTGTCAGAAGTGGGATCTCAATAGACGACTGCCGAAAACTTGCGAATTAAGAGCCAGACTAGCCTTGGACGAGACGGGAGGAAAGTGGCCACTGGAGTGAGTATACTTTAAATACCACTCCAGTTTCCTTCGGTTTCAAAAGTCTGAGGAAAGTTTGGCCACTCGCTGGTTCTCAGGTAGCGTCTGAACGAGATCCAGGACAATCTGGCGAATACCTTGTAAACTTAGAATAGGGAAGGATAGGGAAATCACACGGCGACGCGGAAGTTAGGGCTTAGAATAGGTAAATCTGGAACCTAGAACAAATTAAGTAAGGCTTATCGCGCGGCGACACGAACAGGAAAACTGCGTGGCGACGCGGAGGGATAAACAATCGCGCGAACCGCGCGGCGACGTGGAGGTTAGGGAGTTAGGTAAATGAAGCCGCGGGGCGATGCGGGACTGTGTAAATTTAAAATTGTACTTATTCCAGGTATGGCGTCGATCTTGTATCACTTGGTCCGCCTAGGCTCTGGGTAAGATAACTTAAACCGACGTGGGGACAATCGGGACTAATTAGGACCCTGATCCAACGCGGGGCGACGCGAGGAATCGGGATTAATTAGGACATCCTACGCGGGGTGACGCGAGGAAGGGTAATCATTTAGATAAAACTATGAATACCGGTAGTCCACTGCAAAAGTTATGTGAGGAATTCCCTGAAAAAGCTGGACAATTTAGACTGTTATCTGGAACTTTGAACAAATTACTAGGAGATGATCAATGGCCACTAGGATGCACCAAAAGCGTGGAGGTAGCAAAACGGGCGCAGGGATTAATTTGGAAGAGGGGACGAGGGAAAGGGGATAGGGATCTAATAGCCGCATGGAGGCATTACTGTCAAAAGCTAAAAGATGCATCAATTCTGTTGAGTTGGCAGGAGAACGCCACTAAATTAGGACTTTCATTGACAGAAGGAGGACATATTAAAACCGTAGACGTCTTAAAGAAAGAGTGGGCGCACGAGAAACGTACCAAGAGTTCCACTGGGACCTCTGAGAAAGGTATTGACCGACTACGTAGTCAAATGGTTGGCTTTGCGTTGACCGAGGCTGATGAGGAAATTGATGAATGGTAGAAACATAGAAACACAGAAACATAGAAAATAGGTGCAGGAGTAGGCCATTCGGCCCTTCTAGCCTGCACCGCCATTCAATGAGTTCATGGCTGAACATGCAACTTCAGTACCCCATTCCTGCTTTCTCACCATACCCCTTGATTCCCCTAGTAGTAAGGACTTCATCTAACTCCTTTTTGAATATATTTAGTGAATTGGCCTCAACAACTTTCTGTGGTAGAGAATTCCACAGGTTCACCACTCTCTGGGTGAAGAAATTCCTCCTCATCTCGGTCCTAAATGGCTTTCCCCTTATCCTTAGACTGTGTCCCATGGTTCTGGACTTCCCCAACATTGGGAACATTCTTCCTGCATCTAACCTGTCTAACCCCGTCAGAATTTTAAACGTTTCTATGAGGTCCCCTCTCATTCTTCTGAACTCCAGTGAATATAAGCCCAGTTGATCCAGTCTTTCTTGATAGGTCAGTCCCGCCATCCCGGGAATCAGTCTGGTGAACCTTCGCTGCACTCCCTCAATAGCAAGAATGTCCTTCCTCAGGTTAGGAGACCAAAACTGTACACAATACTCCAGGTGTGGCCTCACCAAGGCCCTGTACAATTGTAGCAACACCTCCCTGCCCTTGTACTCAAATCCCCTCGCTATGAAGGCCAACATGCCATTTGCTTTCTTAACCGCCTGCTGTACCTGCATGCCAACCTTCAATGACTGATGTACCATGACACCCAGGTTTCTTTGCACCTGCCCTTTTCCTAATCTGTCACCATTCAGATAATAGTCTGTCTCTCTGTTTTTACCACCAAAGTGGATAACCTCACATTTATCCACATTATACTTCATCTGCCATGCATTTGCCCACTCACCTAACCTATCCAAGTCGCTCTGCAGCCTCATAGAATCCTCCTTGCAGCTCACACTGCCACCCAACTTAGTGTTATCCGCAAGCCCCTGGCCCCTTACCACAGTCCTCTTCCCGTCCACCTCCACCTTACACTCCGGCGGTAGGCGGTAAAGATAAAGATAACCCCACACCAACGAACCGACAAACCCAGACGGACCCTTCATCCTCTGATAGCGACTCAGATCCCCAGTTCACGAGCCATGTAGCCGAGAGGACCAGATCTCACCTGGAAGGGCAGATCTACATCTCGAAAGCACAGGCAGTCCAGTGAATCCGCTAGTCAGAATACCAGTCGTGAAAGGCAAAACAAACCCTCCCGCCGATCGGGATGCGGAGGTGCTGCGCAGTCAGACGGCTCCGAGCCACCTTCCGACCCAGAAACGTCTTCCGAGGTTGACGCCCCCATCCCAAAGCCTCGGCAACAATTCCTGGTCCGATCAATGCCAAACCCTGATGCATAACAAGCTGCAAACCACCCCACCATAGATATCTATGTGTCTTGGAAACCGAACGAAATTATGGCCATTCTGGCCACCATGCCAGATCGAAAGAGAGAACTGTCAAGTTTATAGATCATCTTCGAACTACCATCGCAGTTTATAATGCAGAGTCAAGTGACCTGTGGGCCCTGGTACAGCAGACCCTGAGCCCAACTGAGCATGCCCGATTTCTAACTCACCTAAGACGTGCAACCCATGATGCGTTGGTGGCTGCACACCCTAACAATGCCCAGGACTGCCTAAACGCTGTTTTTACCGCTCTCGGCATGACCCTTCAGAAGCCCATCAGTATGGCTGCAGTATTAGAAACTAAACCCAAACGAGACGAAACTGCCGACAAATTCATTGAAATATTCATTGAAATATACGGAGGTCAATCAGGAGATAATGCCTTCAGGGCGGAAGAGGATTCACCTCTACTCTGCGATATCCTACTTCAGTGCCTGCCCTATTCGATTGCTCACGCTATCCAGACCAATAATATGAATTGGGCAGATAACAGTAAAGCCCAGATGGAAAGGGCGGTGAAATATTATTGGCAGGAAAAGAAAGGAGAGGGGGAAGGTGCGCCCCCAACCCGGGTCAAGACTGAATACGTGACTGGAAAGGGAGAGCCTCCTCGAGAGGAAAGACTGACACCCGACCCGAGAGAATATCAAATGGAACCACAGTACTGTGTAAGGGGTTGGGTAGATAACCGGGGATATGGGTATACCCAACACCCCAACGGCCCCGGCCCTGCAAACTATGGACCATCACATGGTCCTTCCCGATCAGGAAGGGGAAGCGGTCAGGGCTGGGGAAGGAGGGGGCAATGCTTCAATTGTGGGCAAGAAGGACATTGGAATAGAGAGTGCCCCTCCGATCGGCACGAAAGAGGAAGAGGAGGGGGGAGAGGACGGGGATCTTATACTAACTTCTCCCAGAACAACCCCTTTGGCCAACCGTCCCCCGATTATTTGTATTGACCACGTAGCTTGATTGTACAGGGAACCTCCCTGGATGACGAACCGATGATATTGTTAAAAATTCAGAATGAGTGGCAACCCTTCTTGATAGATATGGGAGCCTCTATGTCTTCTGTACAATCGAAGCTTAAACTCCCCGCCTCCACTGAGACACAGGGACTGCCAGGGTTCCTGGGACAAGTCTCTACATTCCCGGTGTCAGAACCGGTTAAAGTAGGTTACCAGGAAGAATCGGTGGAACATCAATTTGTTATCACAACCAATCTGAACTGTAACTTGATGGCTAGAGACCTCCTCTGCAAATTCCAGTTGCATTTGGAGTGCGGAGATAATGGGATTATTGTAAAACAGGAAACTCTTAAGCGACAGTATTATACCACTAGGACCCCTCAATGGTGGTCTCTGGACCTGCCGCAGGCACCTTATCATGTGACCCTAGCCTATGATCCCAGCGGCAAGAATCAGGATCTCCAGAACCTTTATCAGGATCACGAAGGGGAAGAGAAGGAAATTCTCTTAAGGGCCAGAGTGACTGGACCGGAAGGGAAGGCAGATTTTGTGGAAATGGATAAGAATCTGTGGAGACAGCCCCCGACGGTGGCAGCACATGTTACTCGTGAAGTATTACCTCCCCACCACGCTAAAGATTTAGGAATTATGGTGCGCCAAGCTATAGACGAGGCTGACCCTACCAGCCCGGATTTGCAGATTGTAAAACATGGCCGAACAGTCCAATTCCACAGGGACCCCGAGAAGGTCCTAACGAGACTGCAGCATCATACTGGCTCTAACATACCTGACTATGTGGATCCTCATGTTTGGGCAGAGGACCCCTCCCAAGTGGGTTATACTCCCATTGATCCGATTGAGATCCCAGTGCAGGGCATCGTGGACTGGCCCTCTATCCGACAGTACCCACTGAAACCACAGGCAATACCAAGTATCCACCGATTGATTAAGGGACTAGGGGCACAGGGGATTTTAGTCCAATGCCAGTCCCCGTGTAATGCCCCTATACTGGCAGTCCCTAAGCCAGGCAAGCCAAACGAATACCGCTTAGTCCAAGACCTTCGAGCTATCAATGCTATCGTCCAGCCCCTGCACGCTCTGGTTCCCAACCCAGCACAGATACTGTCATTAATCCCAGCAAACGCCAAGATCTTCGCAATAATAGACCTCCAACACGCCGCCTTCGCTTTGCCGCTAGCCCAGGCGAGTCAGTACCTATTTGCCTTCACTTACCAGGGACAGCAATATACCTGGACTAGACTTCCCCAAGGGTTCATCCACTCCCCGACCTTATTCTCAAGGTGCCTGCAGAGACAGTTACAGTCCCTCACGCTGACTAAGGGATCCACTTTGATCCAGTATGTGGACAATTTACTGGTAGCCAGCGCAGATGAACCAAGTAATCAGGAGGATGCTAATCAGTTACTGAATTACTTGTTCTCCCTGGGATACATAATTTCCCCATCAAAGGTCAAAATTGGCCAGTCTCAAGTCAAGTTTCTTGGGATCATTTTATCAGGCACCCACCGAGCCTTGAAGGCAAGCCGAGTCGAACCCATTTGCCAGTTTCCAGTCCCTAGCACGGCTAAACAAATGCGGCAGTGGTTGGGGATGATCAATTACTGTAGATCCTGGATCCCTAATGTTGCCCTGATGACTAAGCACCTCACACCGTACACAAACAAGGAAGGCAGCTTTAAAATAAAAACCGCAGACGTCCAAGCCTTTAAGGAACTAAAGACAGCCCTGCTGCAAGCTCCGGCTTTGGGCCGGCCCCTCTATGACCGGCCCTTTCAACTGTATTGTACGATCCTGAAAGACTGTGCTACCGCTGTCTTAACTCAGAAACACGAGCCTGTTGCCTACTACTCTTCCAAAATAGACCCCGTTGCCTTGGGGCACCCTGTATGTACTCAAATATTAACCGCCATCTACAATAGCCTTCAATCCGCCGCCAACCTTGCCCTCCAGCAGGATATTGTTGTATACACCTCTCTCGGTAGCTGCCCTCCTGGGTCAACTGCAGACTCAACACCTTACCATGGCCAGGCAAAGCAGATATGAGATCTACCTACTAAATAATCCTAAGCTGATCTTTCGGCACGGTACTGCCATTAATCCGGCCTGTTTTCATACCGAGCCACCCCAAGGTGAGGAAGAACCCAGTCATGACTGTTTATCTTTAATTCAAGAGGCCACCTCGGTTAGGGAAGATTTAGTTGATGTACCAATGGAGAACCCCGACTGTATTATGTATGTTGACGGAAGCTCTTTCATTGACCCAGAAGGCGGACGAGTTTCGGGATACGCCATAGTAAACCAGGAGAATCAGGTCTTGGAATCTGCCGCCTTTGAAACCGCCTATTCCGCCCAACAAGCTGAACTATTCGCCCTCACCCGAGCCTGTATCTTGGCTAAAGACCTCAAGGTCAATATCTATACCGACTCTAGGTATGCCTTTGGGGTAGCCCATGATTTCGGGCAATTATGGAAAAATAGGGGATTCTTAACCTCACATGGGAATGAGATATCCCATAGGCAACTAGTATCTGACTTGTTGCAAGCCCTCATGCTCCCCAAGCACATTGCCATTGTTAAATGTACCGCCCACACCACCGGAAAATCTCCGGTTGATATAGGAAACCACTGTGCTGACAGAGGCTAAACAGGCCTCTCGGACAACAAATGGTAGTGCCCAGAATGATGAGTCAAACTAAAAGTCCTGCAAAGGATAAGTTAGCCTCGGAAAGACCAATGCCAACCACCCAAGATGTCATTAAAGCACAGGAGGACGCTCCTGAAAAAGATAAACTGTTGTGGAAAGATTATGGATGTACTTATGACAATGTTTCTAAATTCTGGACCACTCCCGCGGAACAGACTTGCATGTCTGATGAGTTGGCCCTATGGGTTATTGAATGTATGCATTTTGCTACTCATTGTGGAGCAAGGACAACAAGTGACACACTTTTGGCCACTTGGTGGCACCCTAGACTCCAGGCGCTGGCCCAGAACATCAATAGTCGCTGCCTTGTTTGCCAACAGCATAATCCAGGGAAGGGAATCCCCTGTGATTGGGGTAAGACGCCCCTACCAGAAGGTCCCTTTGAGACCTTGCAGTTGGACTACATTGAGTTGCAAAGACTTCAGTGTTACAAATATGTGTTCGTAATAGTAGATGTGTTTAGCAAATGGATCGAAGCCTACCCTACCCTGGACAATAAGGCTCAAACTGTTGTTAAGGTGTTAATGAGGGAAATTGTTCCTAGATATGGTATCCCAGCTCGCCCGAGTTCCGATAATGGCCCTCACTTTATTGGCCAAGTTAACAAAGAATTCTGTTCCCAGATGCGCATTAACCAGCAGCTACACTGTGCCTACCGACCCCAAGCTGCGGGACTAGTTGAACGTGCTAATCAAACTCTTAAAACCAAGCTTGCAAAACTGGTAGCATCAACCGGACTCAATTGGCTCAAACTCCTTCCCAAAGCCCTATTCCAGATACGAACTACTCCCACCGGTAAGGCTAGACTGACCCCCGCTGAGGTCATTTATGGTAGGCCCCTTAGGACCCCCTGGAATCAGAATGTCCCCTCCACTGTCCAATTCCACCACATGACTGAGGAAATGACCACCTATGTTCTTTCTCTGACTCAGGCTCTGCAAATAGCCCACAACCAGGTTCGAGAGGCTCACCTCGACCTCCCAGTTTTACCCGAATCGTCCCTCGTGGCACCAGGGAAGTATGTCCTGATTAAGAAATGGATTCGGAAGGGATTAGAGCCACGATGCGAGGGACCTTTTCAGGTGTTACTTACTACCCCCACTGCAGCTAAGATTGAGGGGAGAAGTGCCTGGGTTCACCTGCACCACTGCAAGCTTACCACCCTCTAACGAACCTATTTTACTAGTTATTCTAACTCCTGTTTCTGTTCCAGACTTCCTCTTCTCCATAGCTGAATAAGGTCCTTCCTAGGAGCGTCCTGACTAACCGAGTGGGTCCCGAGGAGAACAGTTTAAACTCCTACCCGTAGTGATAGACAACCAGCTACACCGACGGTGACCTGAGAAGAGAGGCGAGAAAACCGAACTCTTTGAATCAGCAAAATATTCGGACTATTTATCCTTGTCCATAGAGACGCTACAAAAAACATGGCCCTCGATTATCTGTTAGCTGAGAAAGGGGGAACATGTGCCCTGATAGGATCTGAATGTTGCACTTACATTCCCGATAGTTCAGAAAACATAACCAATCTCGCTGATCACATAAGAAGGGAGGTAAAGAAGTTATCCACGCCAGCAGGAGGATCTAGCTGGTTTGATTGGCTATTAGGTGGATCCTGGGGATCCTATCTAATGCATGGGGCAATTATTCTCATCGTAGTAATAATTACCTGTTGCTTGATTGTTTTAACCTTTGTTGTAAAGTCATGATGGCAAGGTTAGCAAACCCTCTTATGGCCATGGGCTCCCGGGTTATGATCCAGCAAACTGAAGACCTACTCGACAAGGGGGATCAGGAAAGAGAGTGCGAACGGCTGAATGCGATACTCCTAGAATAATCCTAAAGGTTATCATGGAATGATAAAAGGGGGGATTGAGAATGTGGGAAAATGTATAGACAGTGAAGTTGAGAATGTGGGAAAATGTATAGAGACAGTGAATTGAACAAAGGATTCATGGAAGAATAGCATTAAGACTGTCAGACTGCAAATGTTACAACATTGGCACAAATAACAGACTGGCTCAAGGTCTTGCTAGTCACACCAGTAAACTTGAAACAATAACAAGGGTGAGAAAGGCTCTTTTGTGTAAAAACAGTTGAACAATTGCTGCTACACATAACTACGTGCCCATACCTAATTGGGCCAGGATGGCCAGATATTGGCTCATGAGTGGTCAAAGGGAAGGAGGGATCATAAGAGGATAGGGTGAACTGAATGTCACTCAAATTGTATCATGTACTGAAAATGTATAACCTTTGCGCCCCTACATTGTAATGGGACTTGTCCGTGGGGAGTGAGTGCACTCTAAAGGGAGAGCATTCCTTTGTTCTGATAAGTCCCAGCCGGTGAAACATTTAATAAAGTCTGCTTTGTTATAAGCGGCTACGGTGTTCGACTCAGTGAATTCGCTGAACCAGATTGAGGGGAAAGAATCCATATTAACAAGATAGTCGTTGAGGGAAGGGGTGGGTGGGACTGGTTTGCCACACGCTCTTTCCGCTGTCTGCGCTTGATTTCTGCATGCTCTCGGCGTTGAGACTTGAGGTGCTCAGTACCCTCTCGGATGCACTTCCTCCACTTAGGGCGGTCTTGGGCCAGGGACTCCCAGGTGTCGGTGGGGATGTTGCACTTTATCAGGGAGGCTTTGAGGGTGTCCTTGTAGCGTTTCCGCTGCCCACCCTTGGCTCGTTTGCCATGAAGGAGTTCCCGAGTAGAGCACTTGTTTTGGGAGTCTCGTGTCTGGCATGCGAACCATGTGGCCTGCCCAGCGGAGCTGATCGAGTGTGGTCAGTGCTTCAATGCTGGGGATGTTAGCCTGAGTGAGGACGCTGATGTCGGTGCGCCTGTCCTCCTAGGAGATTTGTAGGATCTTGTGGAGACATCTTTGGTGATATTTCTCCAGCAACGAGGTGTTTACTGTACATGGTCCATGTCTCTGAGCCATACAGGAGGGCAGGTATTACTACAGCCCTGTCGACCATGAGTTTGGAGGGCCTGGTCTTCAAACACTCTTTTCCTCAGGCGACCGAAGGCTGCACTGACGCACTGGAGGCGGTGTTGGATCTCATCATCGATGCCTGTTCTTGTTGATGGGTGGCTCCCAAGATATGGGAAGTGGTCCACGGTGTCTAGGGCCGTGCCATGGATCTTGATGCCTGGGAGGCAGTGCTGTGTGCTGAGGACAGGCTGGGGGGGCAGGGGGGAAATGTGACTGCTCTGTCTCTCCAACTGTTATTTCAAACAGGGAAGTGCAAAATATTTAGTGTACTAAGAGTTGTTTTGTTTATACTGGTCTTGTTTATACTTAATCCTTTCTGGGGTCATTTCTAGGGAATTTTGTGGTTTAATTAGTTTATGGCTTTAGCTTAGCTATTTATGGCTTCATTATCTGGAAACATCCATGGCCAAAAGCCTTAGTGATGGCTTGAAATCATCATCATAGGCAGTCCCTCGAAATCGAGGAAGACTTGCTTTCACTCAGTGAGTTCTCCGGTGACTGTATGGCCCAATATGGGAATTACAGTCTCTGTCACAGGTGGGACAGACAGTGGTTGAAGGAAAGGGTGGGTGGAGTCTCGTTTGCCGCACGCGCCTTCCACTGCCTGCGCTTGTTTTCTGCATGCTCTCTGCTTGAAATAGCCTGCTGCCAACCACTTCTCAGCATTCTGTTCAACTGGCTAAGCTCCATTTTGTGGGCTGTTTTAGCCTGTGCTTCATTTTAGGGACATTTCAGGCAGTTTACAGGGCATTTCCCTTTTGAATCTCAAAGGTATCCTTTATGCAAATTACAGAGCACGGCTCCCACAGCTGTAAAGTAGAAAGGTGTGGTACTGTTCCTTGAGCTTGTGTTGAGCTTCACTAGTACAGTGTAAAAGGCCAAAAAAAGAGGTCAGACTGGAAGTGGCAAATGACACAAAGCTCACGGTTGCACTTGCAGATGGGATGAAGATGTCTGTAAAGTGATCATAGCGTTTAAAAGCCAACAAAGAATGACTTAAAAAAAATGATTAAGAAAAGGAAGATTAGACTATGAAAGTAAACTAGTACAAAATGTAAAAACAGATAGCAAGAGTTTCTATAGGTATATAAAAAGGAAAAGAGTGGCTAGAGTAAATGTTGGTCCCTTAGAGGACGAGACCAGGGAATTAGTATTGGGAAACATGGAGATGGCAGAAACTCTGAACAAATATTTTGTATCAATCTTTACGGTAAAGGACACTAACAATATTCCAATAGTGGATAGTCAAGGGGCTATAGGGTGGGAGGAACATAGAAAATAGGTGCAGGAGCAGGCCATTCAGCCCTTCCAGCCTGCACCGCCATTCAATGAGTTCATGGCTGAACATGAAACTTCAGTACCCACTTCCTGCTTTCACGCCATACCCCTTGATCCCCGAGTAGTAAGGACTTCATCTAACTCCCTTTTGAATATATTTAGTGAATTGGCCTCAACTACTTTCAGGTTCACCACTCTCTGGGTGAAGAAGTTTCTCCTTATCTCGGTCCTAAATGGCTTACCCCTTATCCTTAGACTGTGACCCCTGGTTCTGGACTTCCCCAACATTGGGAACATTCTTCCTGCATCCAACCTGTCCAAACCCGTCAGAATTTTAAACGTTTCTATGAGGTCCCCTCTCACTCTTCTGAACTCCAGTGAATACAAGCCCAGTTGATCCAGTCTTTCTTGATAGGTCAGTCCCACCATCCCGGGAATCAGTCTGGTGAATCTTCGCTGCACTCCCTCAATAGCAAGAATGTCCTTCCTCAAATTAGGAGACCAAAACTGTACACAATACTCCAGGTGTGGCCTCACCAAGGACCTGTACAACTGTAGCAACACCTTCCTGCCCCTATACTCAAATCCCCTCGCTATGAAGGCCAACATGCCATTTGCTTTCTTAACCGCTTGCTGTACCTGCATGCCAACCTTCAATGACTGATGTACCATGACACCCAGGTCTCGTTGCACCTTCCCTTTTTCCTAACCTGTCACCATTCAGATAATAGTCTGTGTCTCTGTTTTTACCACCAAAGTGGATAACCTCACATTTATCCACATTATACTTCATCTGCCACGCATTTGCCCACTCACCTAAACTATCCAAGTCACTCTGCAGCCTCATAGCATCCTCCTTTATCAACTGGTACTCCTTTGTCCACTTTATTGGAAACATCCTCAAAAAATTCCAGAAGATTTGTCAAGCATGATCTCCCTTTCACAAATCCATGCTGACTTGGACCTATCATGTCACCATTTTCCAAATGCGCTGCTATGACATCCTTAATAATTGATTCCATCATTTTACCCACTACTGAGGTCAGGCTGACCGGTCTATAATTCCCTGCTTTCTCTCTCCCTCCTTTTTTAACATAACGCAATCACAATCACGAAGGAGGTGGTACTCAGTAAGATAACGGGACTAAAGGCAGATAAATCCCCTGGACCTGATGGCTTGCATTCTAGGGTCTTAAGAGAAGTAGCGGCAGGGATTGTGGATGCATTGGTTGTAATTTACCAAAATTCCCTGGATTTTGGGGAGCTCCCAGCAGATTGGAACAGAGCAAATGTAACGCCCCTATTTAAAAAAAAAAAAGGAGGCAGACAAAAAGCAGGAAATTATCGACCAGTTAGCCTAACATCTGTGGTTGGGAAGATGTTGCAGTCCATTATTAAAGAAGCAGTAGCAGGACATTTGGAAAAGTAAAATTCGGTCAGGCAGAGTCAGCATGGATTTATGAAGGGGAAGTCATGTTTGACAAATTTACTGGCGTTCTTTGAGGATGTAAGGAACAGGGTGGATAAAGGGAAACCAGTGGATGTGGTGTATTTGGACTTCTAGAAGGCATTTGACAAGGTGCTACATAAAAGGTTACTGCACAAGATAAAGTTCACTGGGCTGGGGGGTAATATATTAGCATGGATAGAGGATTGGCTAACCAACAGAAAACAGAGAGTTGGGATAAATGGTTCATTTTCAGGTTGGAAATCAGTAACTATTGGGGTGCCACAGGGATCAGTACTGGGACCCCAATTATTTACAATCTATATTAACGACTTGGAAGAACGGACTGAGTGTAACGTCGCCAAGTTTGCTGACGGTACAAAGATGGGAGGAAAAGCAATGTGTGAGGAGGACACAAAAAATCTGCAAAAGGACATAGACAGGCTAAGTGACGAGGCAAAAATTTGGCAGATGGAGTATAATGTTGGAAAGTGTGAGGTCATGCACTTTGGCAGAAAAAATTAAAGAGCAAGTTATAATTTAAATGGAGAAAGATTGCAAAGTGCTGCAGTACAGCAGGACCTGGGGGTACTTGTGCATGAAACGCAAAAGGTTAGTATGCAGGTACAGCAAGTGATCAGAAAGGCCAATGGAATCTTGGCCTTTATTGCAAAGAGGGATGGAGTATAAAAGCAGGGAAGTCTTGCTACAGTTATACAGGGTATTGGTGAGGCCACACCTGGAATACTGCGTGCAGTTTTGGTTTCCGTATTTACGAAAGGATATACTTGCTTTGGAGGCAGTTCAGAGAAGGTTCGCAAGGTTGATTCCGGAGATGAGGGGGTTGACCTATGAGGAAAGGTTGAGTAGTTTGGGCCTCTACTCATTGGAATTCAGAAGAATAAGCGGTGATCTTATCGAAACATCTAAGATCATGAGGGGGCTTGACAAGGTGGATGCAGAGAGGATGTTTCCACTGATAGGGGAGACGAGAACTAGGGGGCACAATCTTAGAATAAGGTGTAGCCCATTTAAATGAGATGAGGAGAAATTTCTTCTCGGGGTTGTGGATCTGTGGAATTTTCTGCCTGAGAGCTGTGGTAGGTGGGACATTGAATAAATTTAAAACAGAAGTGGACAGTTTCTTGAACGCTTAAGGGAATAAGGGGTTATAGGGAGTGGGCAGGGAAGTGGAGCCGAGTCCATGATCAGATCAGCCATGATATTGAATGGTGGAGCAGGCTCGAGGGGCCGTATGGCCCACTCCTGCTATTTCTTCTGTTCTTACATAATCTTCATTTGGTCTCCTTAATGTAGAAGGGGACTGCACTGTGAACAGTGATAGCTGGAGGAAGTAAACATAAATTGCTCTCACCCGCAAGGAGTGTTTGGAGACCTGGAGAGTGGCGTGGGAGGAGACAAATGGGAAGGTGGTGCGTCCGCCACGCTGGAATGGGAAGGTAGTAGGAGTGAACCAAGGTGTCGCGGACAGTAGGGATGCTGAGAGGGATGGGGAAGATGTGTTTGGTGGGATTATGTTGAAGGTGACAGAAAATGTTCTTTTGAATGGGAAGGCTGATTGGGTGGAAGGTGAAGATAAGTGGAACCCTTTCACTATTCTGAGAGGGGAAATGGGACTGACTTGGTTCTGGTTCCTGCCTATTACAGTGGAGGGGAATCTTCCACTGAGGGAAAAGGAGGATATTTTGGAAGCCATGATGTGGAAGGTGGCATCTTTCATTTAAACACTGTTCCCATTTTCTACCTCGACCTATTCACTGTCAGGCACCTTCCCCAACACACAAATTTCACTCAAATAATAAAATCTATTTATTCTCTCTTTGCAAATATTCCATGCAAATTATACTTCATACTCACCGTAAATATTTATAGAAATTTCATTTAATGACATTTATTTTAACACTCACTCCCTTTATTCATAAAACGCTACATTGATATAAAACCTTCCAGTATATAGTTTAATGTAATTTTAATTCCCCTTTTTTTTAAACTGATTTCTTTATTTTTAACGTACTTTTTATTCCCAGCACCACCTTACCATACACCATTGTGATTACTCCTCGTCAAACATGTTAGGTGCGCATATTTGCACCAAATCATGGAATTTGAGTCTGAAAATACCACTAATTCTCTATTCTAACAATTTAATTGAAGCACAAACCATCGCCCATCTATAATATATTTTGTTTTGTGGGATAATGCTAGAGTCCATTATTAAGGAAGTAGTAGCAGGACATTTATTAATTGTTTATTTATATAGCGTCTTTAACATAGTAAAACGCCCCAAGGCGCTTCACAACAGCCTTACAACACGTTCAATATTGACAAGGGAGGGAAAGAGAAAAAAGCAGGAGGAAGTGTAAAAGAGGTTAAAAGCTCTGATCTGAAGCAACAGCCAAAATGCGCGCGCAGATTGACGCACACAAATTCAAATTGTAAATAATACAATAAGGACTATGCTATAGTAAAATCAGTATAATAAAGATCAATTATAATTAAACACAATTAAATAATATATACAATAAAATTAGAAAATCAGCAATGAAGTAAATTAAATAGGTTTTTAGCTTCCTTTAAAATTCATTCCCTGTCCATTGGTTCTTCCATTTTAATTGAATCAATCACCGTCCTCCATCCTTGTGATGTCATCATGTCATTATTTTTTATTTCTCTTTTTGTCCCCCATGACAAATCTGTTAGAAAATAATAATTCAGTCAGGCAGAGTCAGCATTGTTTTATGAAACGGAAATCATGTTTAACACATTTTCTGGAGTTCGTTGAGTATGTAACGAGCAGAGTGGATAAGGGGAACCAGTGGATGTGGTGTATTTGGATTTCCAAAAGGCATTTGATAAGGTGCCACATAAAAGGTTACTGCACAAGATAAGAGCTCACGGGGTTGGAGGTAATAGATTAGCATGGATAGAGAATTGGCTAACTAACCGAAAACAGTCTCGAGATAAATGGGTCATTTTCAGGTTGGCAAACTTTAACTAGTGGGGTTCCACAGGGATCAGTGCTGGGGTCTCAACTATTTACAATCTATTAATGACTTGGATGAAGGGACTGGATGTAATGTAGCCAAATTTGCTGATGATACAAAGATAGGTGAGAAAGCAAGTTGTGTGAAGGACGCAAAGAGTCTGCAAAGGGATATAGATAGGCTAAGTGAGTGGGCAAAAATTTGGCAGAAGGAGTATAATGTGGGAAAATGTGAGGTTATTGGTAGGAAAAATTAAATGGGGAGAGATTTCAAAATGCTGAAGTACAGAGGGATCTGGGGGTCCTTGTACATGAAACACAAAGTTAGCATGCATGTACAGCAAGTAATTAGGAAGGCAAATGGAATGTTGGCCCTTATTGCAAGGGGGGTGGAGTATAAAAGTAGGGAAGTCCTGCTACAACTGTACAGAGTATTGGTGAGACCACACCTGGAGTACAGTTTTGGTCTCTTTATTTAGGGATATATTTACATTGGAGGCAGTTCAGAGAAGGTTCACGAGGTTGATTCCTGAGATGAAGGCGTTGTCTTATGAAGAGAGGTTGAGCAGGTTGGACCTATACTCATTGGAGTTTAGAAGAATGAGAGGCGATCTTATTGCAACGTACAAGATTCTGAAGGGGCTTGACAGGGTAGATGCTGTGAGGATGTTACCCCTTGTGGGGGAATCTAGAACTAGGTGGCATAGTTTCAGAACATGGAGTCTCCCATTTAAAACAGAGATGAGGACTCAGAGGGTCGTGAATCTTTGGAATTCTCCACCCCAGAGAGCTGTGGAGGCTAGGTCATTGAATATATTTAAGATGGAAATAAACAGATTTTTGAAGGATAAGGATTTAAAGACTATGGGGAACGGGCGGGGAAGTGGAGTTGAGGCCAAGATCAGATCAGCCATTATATTGAATGGCGGAGCAGGTTCAAGGGGCAAAATGACCTACTCCTGCTCCTATTTCTTATATACTTATAACAGTTTATTCTGTAACTCGATCTGAGCAGCACCATGGGAGGTGCACAGAAACATTTCAGCTGTTCTCCAATAATTCAAGTCCAAACTGCGTCCATTTTAACCAGAAACCTTTGAAGTCATGAGGTTCTAGTATTTAATTCTCAAATTTGTCTTTCTCTTCCCCTGTTCTTCCCAGATAGATTCTCTGTTTGCTCAAGTACAAAAGGAAAGTAGTCTTTCTTGGAATACATCAGCTACTTTACCTTAGTTACTGGCTAAGAGATTACTGCCGTAGAGGAGGATGACCCAGCCGATCTCAATTTCCCCCATCACCATACCAGGGTGCAAACTAAACTTGACAAGATGCCGTGGCTCAGTTGGTAGCACACTCGACTGAGTTAGAAGGTTGTGGGTTCAAGTCCCACTCCAAAGACTTGAGCACAAAATCCAGGCTGACACTCCAGTGCAGTGCTGAGGGAGTGCTGCACTGTCAGAGGTGCCATCATTCAGATGAGACATTGAAACGAGGTCCAGTCTGCCCTCAGGTGGACGTAACCGATCCCATGGCGCTATTTTGAAGAAGAACAGTAGAGTTGTCCCCAGTGCCCTGGCCAATATTTATCGCTCAATCGACATCACAAGAAAACAGACTATCTGGTCATTATCACATTGCTACTTGTGGGAGCTTGCTGTGTGCATATTGCATTACAACAATGACTACACTTCATTGGCTGTAGAGTGCTTTGGGGCATACGGAGCCCGTGAAAGGCGCTATATAAATGCAAGTCTTTTCTTTCTAATTTAGGAATCTTGAATGATGTTGCCTAATCTTGGAATCAGGCTTTGACTCTCAAATGAAAGTCAAGCGTGATCCCTGGGACTAACTAGGGCCCTTATAGAAACATAGAAAATAGGTGCAGGAGTAGGCCATTCGGCACCGCCATTCATGGCTGATCATTCACCTCAGTACCCCTTTCTTTTAGACTGATTTTTAGATTGGTTTAATTGGCAGCCAACCAATAAGTAGCTGTTTTGTGTTTAAGTAAATTTTAGTAAGTAAATTAATTTAAGGGTTAAGTCATGGCAGGAGAGCTCGGACCCGTGTCATGCTCCTCCTGTGCTATGTGGGAAGTCAGGGACGCTTCCAGTGTCCCTGACGACTATGTGCAGGAAGTGTGTCCAGCTGCAGCTCCTGACAGACCGCATGACGGCACTGGAGCTGCGGATGGACTCACTCTGGAGCATGCGCAATGCTGAGAATGTTGTGGATAGCACATTTAGTGAGTTGGTCACACCGCAGGTAAGGGTTAGGACAGATAGTGAATGGGTGACCAAGAGACAAGGCAAGAGCAGGAAGGTAGTGCAGGAGTCCCCTGCGGTCATCTCCCTCCAAAATAGATGTACCGCTTTGGATACTGTTGGGGGAGATGACTTGCCAGGGGAAGGCATCAGCAGCCAGGTTCATGGCAACATGGGTGGCTCTGCTGCACAGAGGGGTGGGAAAAAGAGTGGGAGAGCTATAGTGATAGGGGACTCTATTGTAAGGGGAATAGATAGGAGTTTCTGCGGCCGCAACCGAGACTCCTGGATTGTATGTTGCCTCCCTGGTGCAAGGGTCAAGGATGTCTCGGAGTGGCTGCAGAGCATTCGGGAGAGGGAGGGTGAACAGCCAGTTGCCGTGGTACATGTAGGTACCAATGATATAGGTAAGAAGCGGGAAGAGGTCCTACAAGCTGAATTTAGGGAGCTAGGAGTTAAATTTAAAAAGTAGGACCTCAAAGGTAGTAATCTCTGGATTGCTACCAGTGCCACGTGCTAATCAGAGTAGAGGGAGCCGGGTAGTTAGAATAAATACGTGGCTTGAGCAGTGGTGCAACAGGGAGGGATTCAAATTCCTGGGACATTGGAACCAGTTCTGGGGGAAGTGGGACCTGTACAAAAGGGACGGTCTGCACTTGGGCAGGACTGGAACTGATGTCCTAGGGGTAACATTTGCTAATGCAGTTCTGGAGTGTTTAAACTAATATGGCAGGGGGATGGGAACCTATGCAGCGAGATGGGGCGAAGTAATATGAAGTCAGAAACAGATGGTAGAAAGGTAAAAAGCAATAGTGGAAGGCCGAGTAAACAAAGGCAAGAAACAAAAAGGGCCACACTACATCATAATTCTAAAAGGACAAAGGGTGTTTAAAAAAACAAGCCTGAAGGCTTTGTGTCTTAATGCAAGGAGTATCCGTAATAAGGTGGATGAATTAACTGTGCAAATAGATGTTAACAGATATGATGTGGTTGGGATTACAGAGACGTGGCTCCAGGCTGATCAGAGCTGGGAACTCAACATCCAAGGATATTCAACATTCAGGCAGGATAGAATAAAAGGAAAAGAAGGTGGGGTAGTATTGATAGTTAAAGAGGAGATTAGTGCAATAGTTAGGATGATGTGGAATCTATATGGGTAGAGCTGCAGAACACCAAAGGGCAAAAAACGTTAGTGGGAGTTGTGTACAGACCTGCAAACAGTAGCGGTGATGTTGGGGAGGGTATCAAACAGGAAATTAGGGGTGCATGCAATAAAGGTGCAGCAGTTATCATGGGTGACTTTAATATGCATATAGATTGGGCTAACCAAACTGGAAGCAATACGGTGGAGGAGGATTTCCTGGAGTGCATAAGGGATGGTTTTCTCGACCAATATGTCGAGGAACCAACTAGGGGGGAGGCCATCCGAGAATGGGTGATGTGTAATGAGAGAGGATTAATTAGCAATCTCGTGCGAGGCCCCTTGGGTAAGAGTGACCATAATATGGTGGAATTCTACATTAGGATGGAGAATGAAACAGTTAATTCAGAGACCATGGTCCAGAACTTAAAGAAGGCTAACTTTGAAGGTATGAGGCGTGAATTGGCTAGGATAGATTGGCGAATGATACTGAAGGGGTTGACTGTGGACGGGCAATGGCAGACATTTAGAGACCGCATGGATGAACTACAACAATTGTGCATCCCTGTCTGGCGTAAAAATAAAAAAGGGAAGGTGGCTCAACCGTGGCTATCGAGGGAAATCAGGGATCGTATTAAAGCCAAGGAAGTGGCATACAAATTGGCCAGAAATAGCACTGAACCCGGGGACTGGGAGAAATTTAGAACTCAGCAGAGGAGGACAAAGGAAGAGGAAGCTTGCAGGGAACATTAAGACGGACTGCAAAAGTTTCTTTCGATATGTAAAGAGAAAAAGGTTAGTAAAGACAAACGTAGGTCCCCTACAGTCAGAATCAGGGGAACAAAGAAATGGCAGACCAATTGAACAAGTACTTTGGTTCGGTATTCACTAAGGAGGACACAAACCACCTTCCGGATATAAAAGGGGTCAGAGGGCCTAGTAGGAAGGAGGAACTGAGGGAAATCCTTATTAGTCAGGAAATTGTGTTGGGGAAATTGATGGGATTGAAGGCCGATAAATCCCCAGGGCCTGACTGACTGCATCCCAGAGTATTTAAGGAGGTGGCCTTGGAAATAGCGGATGTATTGACAGTCATTTTCCAACATTCCATAGACTCTGAATCAGTTCCTATGGAGTGGAGGGTAGCCAATGTAACCCCACTTTTTAAAAAAGGAGGGAGAGAGAAAACAGGGAATTATAGACCGATCAGCCTGACATCGGTAGTGGGTAAAATGATGGAATCAATTATTAAGGATGTCACAGCAGCGCATTTGGAAAGCAGTGACAGGATCGATCCAAGTCAGCATGGATTTGTGAAAGGGAAATCATGCTTGACAAATCTTCTGGAATTTTTTGAGGATGTTTCCAGTAGAGTGGACAAGGGAGAACCAGTTGATGTGGTGTATTTGGAATTTCAGAAGGCTTTCGACAAGGTCCCACACAAGAGATTAATGTGCAAAGTTAAAGCACATGGGATTGGGGGTAGTGTGCTGATGTTGATTGAGAACTGGTTGGCAGATAGGAAGCAAAGAGTAGAAGTAAATGGGTACTTTTCAGAATGGCAGGCAGTGACTAGTGGGGTACCGCAAGGTTCTGTGCTTGGGCTCCAGCTGTTTACATTGTACATTAATGATTTAGATGAGGGTAATTAAATGTACTATCTCCAAATTTGCGGATGACACTAAGTTGGGTGGCAGTGTGAGCTGCGAGGAGGATGCTATGAGGCTGCAGAGTGACTTGGATAGGTTAGGTGAGTGGGCAAATGCATGGCAGATGAAGTATAATGTGAGGTTATTCATTTTGGTGGTAAAAACAGAGACAGACTATTATCTGAATGGTGACAGATTAGGAAAAGGGGAGGTGCAACGAGACCTGGGTGTCATGGTACATCAGTCATTGAAGGTTGGCATGCAGGTACAGCAGGTGGTTAAGAAAGCAAATGGCATATTGGCCTTCATAGCGAGGGGATTTGAGTACAGGGGCAGGGAGGTGTTGCTACAGTTGTACAGGGCCTTGGTGAGGCCACACCTGGAGTAATGTGTACAGTTTTGGTCTCCTAACTTGAGGAAGGACATTCTTGCTATTGAGGGAGTGCAGCGAAGGTTCACCAGACTGATTCCCGGGATGGCGGGACTGACATATCAAGAAAGACTGGATCAACTGGGCTTGTATTCACTGGAGTTCAGAAGAATGAGAGGGGATCTCATAGAAATGTTTAAAATTCTGACGGGTTTAGACAGGTTAGATGCAGGAAGAATGTTCCCAATGTTGGGGAAGTCCAGAACCAGGGGTCACAGTCTAAGGATAAGGGGTAAGCCATTTAGGACTGAGATGAGGAGAAACTTCTTCACCCAGAGAGTGGTGAACCTGTGGAATTCTCTACCACAGAAAGTTGTTGAGGCCAATTCACTAAATATATTCAAAAAGGAGTTAGATGTATTCCTTACTACTAGGGGGATCAAGAGGTATGGCGAGAAAGCAGGAATGGGGTACTGAAGTTGCATGTTCAGCCTTGAACTCATTGAATGGCGGTGCAGGCTCGAATGGCCTACTCCTACGCCTGTTTTCTATGTTTCTATGTTTCCCGCTTTCTCTCCATACCCCTTGATCCCTTTAGCTGTAAGGGCCATATCTAACTCCCTCTTGAATATATCCAATGAACTGGCATCAATGACTCTCAGCGGCAGGGAATTCCACAGATTAACAACTCTGAGTGAAGAAGTTCCTCCTCATCTCAGTTCTAAATGGCGCCTACCCCTTATCCTAACACTGTGTCCCCTGGTTCTGGACTTCCCCAACATCGGAAACATTCTTCCCACATC